>NW_013632885.1:0-410 GCF_000695525.1 Brassica oleracea var. oleracea
TCAAATCAAACTCCCTTGATCAAAGATCAAAGTTTTCGAAATCTCCTAAAACCCTATTTTGGAATCAAAAACCCTAAACCTATAAGCTTGAAATCGATTTTATTTGTTCTTGTTTGATTGATTGTTTTGATAAAATCTGAGGTTTCGGATTGTTAGATTGATTGAAATAATCTGATCTAGATTTAAATCTTAAAGGCCTTGAAACCTTAATCTTAAAATCAAATTCTACTAGTGTTTAAATCAGAAACCCTAGAATTGATTAAGGATTGCTTGCATACATATGAATCTGAATATGAATTGCATTCATACTGTTTAAATAAGAGTCGACAAGCATGTAGTTTATACAATCTTGAAACCGTTTGAATTAAGTAGAACTACATGGCCGTGTGGCTTGATGATTGTTTCGCACC
>NW_013632887.1:0-410 GCF_000695525.1 Brassica oleracea var. oleracea
ATGATTCCTCTTAAACCCATATTGGATTTCGGATTAATCATGTAGAGGAATAAATCAGAAATCAACAAGAACACAAGATGAAAGCAATGCAATCTGAATCAAAAGAAGTTTTACTAGTTGTTCTCCAGAAAAGAGAGATTGTTTGCCTCTGGTGGCTTACCAAAGTACTTAACTTAGGTTTATGCAATGTAAAACAACAAAACAAATGACCAAAAGGCCCCTGAAATAACATAAAAATCGTCCATGCAAAACACGCGGAGCGACCTAGCATAGCCGCTCCAGGAGGTCGCTCCCGACGCGTTTCTTCGTGTCTCGCCCCGTCAAAACGCGAGCGGCTTGAGCTGGTCGCTCTGGCTGGTCGCCCTGGCTGGTCGCTCTGGCTGGTCGCTCTGGCTGGTCGCTCTGGCTGG
>NW_013632888.1:0-410 GCF_000695525.1 Brassica oleracea var. oleracea
GCAATTTTGACGGGAAAACATTTTTTTGCAATTTTAGCGGGAAAATGTGTTTTGAGGTTTTGGCGTGAAAAAGTAGTTTTTAGCACGGGAAAAAGTGTTTTTGTAGTTTTGTCAGTTTTCGTTTGTGACAAAAATGATATTATGTTTATGTTTGTAATTTGTGAATTACATTAGAGGTATAATAGACATTATACCATTTTGAATGAACCATCTCCATTCAAATGATCCAAATTGGTTCAGCTGAATGGAGATGGTTCATTCAAAATGATAGAAGATGTAGTCGAGTCGATAACCGAACCCAAGGGCGATTGCGCCGATGTAAGAGTATCGGACACACGTCAAAGATGGAGAAACAAACAGGCCCTTAGGTTCCAGAATTTTATGCTCTAATGCCATGTAATAGTTTGGAA
>NW_013632889.1:0-410 GCF_000695525.1 Brassica oleracea var. oleracea
AAGCACAAGAAGAAGAAGATGGGGCTCGAGGAGCTCATCATGAGGCTCCAGATGGAATCCAGAAACCGAATTGGTGACAAGGTCACTGCTAAGGAGCACAGTGTCAACATGGCTGAGCACAAAGGCAAAGGAAAGGCACACGCCCATTCTCCTGCCAAGCCTTCCAAAACTGCTGCAGCCCTGAAGGCTTCTGGAAAAAACTTCAAGAACAAAGGCATTGAAATCAATGCGAATGCGAATGTGGAGAAGTTCAGGGGGAAATGTCACTACTGCCACAAAGTGGGGCACAAGACTGTTGAGTGTCGCAAAAAGATCAAGGATGAGAAGGCTCAGGCAAATCTCACAGAGGAGGATCTCGTTGCTGTGGTGACTGAAGCCAACATGGTTGAAAGCAACAACCCCAAGGAATG
>NW_013632890.1:0-410 GCF_000695525.1 Brassica oleracea var. oleracea
GAAGTTCAAAAAGGTTTCGAACTTTTGTTGTCTCCCTTACTCTAGCATATAACGATTTAATAGTGGTTAGTCCACCAATTTAGAGACTGTTATGAAGTTTTACTTATAAATTAATTGACAAAAAATTAAAACGATGCCCATGTACCACGAAAGAGAGTTTAATATACATTAATACAAATGTAGAATGTGTTTAGAAATTTTAAAACAACATTAAAGATCATAGGCTTCAGTATATAGAGCATTTACCGAAAATTTCAATATTTTCGTAGGGGTGTTAACCAATAGATTTTGAGAAAAATTCAAAAGTATGAAAATAATGTTTTAATGCATAGCTGCATCTTTCACCAACATATGATGAAGTTCAAGAGGTTTCGAACTGTTGTTGTCTCCCTTTCTCTAGCAAATAACGA
>NW_013632891.1:0-410 GCF_000695525.1 Brassica oleracea var. oleracea
ATGAAGATCTTTGGGTGTTTGTGTTTTGTGATGGTACCGGGAGAATTTAGAAACAAGCTTGAAGCTAGAAGCTCCAAGACAATGTTTGTTGGATACTCATCAAGTCAGAAAGGATACAAGTGCTATGATCCTAACACAAGGAGAGTGTTAGTATCTAGAGAAGTGAAGTTTGTGGAAGAAAAAGGATATTATGAGGAGCAGATTCAAGAAGATTTGAAAGATCTCACTTCAGATAGAGCTGCAACCTTGAGGATAATACTAGAAGGACTTGGAATCAATATGGATCAAGAACAGCAAGAAGTAAGAGGCACTACACCAATACCGAATCATTAGACGTCCAATCTTGAACATGAGGGGGGGAATGAACAGAAACTCAAACTCAAAGTCATGAAGAGAGTTCTGGTTCTCAT
>NW_013632892.1:0-410 GCF_000695525.1 Brassica oleracea var. oleracea
ACTTGCTCGTTTTAACCTAATATGATTGGTAGAATTCTAGTTCATGTAAAAGCATGTGTATAGACTTCAGGAAGGATTCATATTGTTTCAGGAAACCCTTCCTGAAACAAGATGGGAGATCCATTACCATTAAGACTAGCACTGCCTGAGCTGAGATATCCGATTGGATCAGAGCCAGAGAAGACGATATCGATAAACCAACACTCGATAGTTGCTTATATCAAAACTGTTAAGGAAATTCTAGGAAATGATGAGTTCAACAGAATAAGAGGGACGTTTTTGGGACCGGTGATCAAGCTTGGAGAGAGGTCTTTGAAATTATCAGCTAAGATAGTGCACGCAGTTCTCACCAAAAGCATCAAAACAGTGAAGAGACACGAATCCTGGTTCCATTTTGGTGCTCAGCCAAT
>NW_013632893.1:0-410 GCF_000695525.1 Brassica oleracea var. oleracea
ATTTATTTTGGACGTTTTATATTTCTAAAACCTATGTTTTAAACATCATTGGTAGCCACCAGACAGATGATCTTTTGATCTATGGAGAAATACACAAAAACTCTCTTGAGAAGTTCATCTCTTGGATTTTGATTGTTATGTTCTTGTGTTATTGTTGATTTCTTATCTATTTCTCTACATGATTAATCTGAAATAGCAATGAGTCAATGACCGTTGCAACTATAACATTCATTTCACGTAGAGACTGCTTAAATAGATGGATTAGGCATGGGTATTCGGGATCCCAATCGGGTTTCGGTTTAGTCCAATCGGGTTTATCAAAATCAGCTCCATTCGGGTTACATGAAAATTCGGTTCAATACTGGTTCGGGTTCTATCGGGTTCGGGTCGGGGTTAGTAAATCTTCAAAG
>NW_013632894.1:0-410 GCF_000695525.1 Brassica oleracea var. oleracea
TTTTTGTGATCGAATCAGACGCCTCAGGATTCGGGTTAGGCGCTGTGCTTATGCAGAACAAGAGGCCCATCGCTTTCTTTAGCCATGCTCTGACAGCACGGGAGCAACTGAAACCAGCTTATGAAAGAGAACTGATGGCTATCGTGATGGCAGTGAGAAAGTGGAAACACTATCTACTTGGTAGAAAGTTTCATGTTCACACGGATCAGCGGAGCTTGAAGTTTTTGTTGGAGCAAAAAGAGGTAAATTTGGAGTATCAAAAGTGGTTAACAAAGCTATTGGGATTTGACTTTGACATCTTCTATAAACCGGGACCGGAAAACAAGGCAGCAGATGGCTTGTCTCGGAGTATGTCTGTCTCTTCACTGTTACTATCATTGACAGTCCCAACAGCTTTACAATGGGAAGAT
>NW_013632895.1:0-410 GCF_000695525.1 Brassica oleracea var. oleracea
AATTATTGTGACTTAAAAAAAAAATCAGGAAGATTTGATTTATTCAAACAATTTATTATATAATTTTCGATTTAAAAATAAATATGTTTTCTCAGATATATCTCTGATATTTCGATTTTAAATATTAAAAAAATATATATATTTTTTTTAATCCTAATCAAGTTCTAGTCGTTATCAATCATCAGGAAAACAAATTTTTCAGACAAGAACAGGAGGTAAAACCTCGGATTAATTTATGAAACAACGATCAGATTTTCAAAAAAAATTATGTAACATGCAGTCCTTAACAGTTCTAGTTGATTCAGATCAGATAAGAACATTAAACAGGACAATAATGAGAAGTTTAAGCAAGTAACAGTCGGTTTCTGAAAACTTTTGATGGGTTGATCGGTCTATCAGTTAGAGATCTT
>NW_013632896.1:0-410 GCF_000695525.1 Brassica oleracea var. oleracea
CCTGGTTGGTTGAACATCCATGTCAAAGAACACACGCGAAGATGACATAAAGGATAGAGCTAGCGCGCCTGTAGCACAAGTAATGTTATCATACCAAACAAAAATAAATTATCACATCGCAAAGGTAAAAACAAATCTCACTCAACAACTATCGTGACTAATCTATGTTCTTCACGCATTCTATTAACATATATAAACAATAAGCAAAGATTTGGAATTACTAACCTCCAAATCGTTTCGGGTTGACAGTGGTCACCATAATAACACTCGGAGTGTTTTCATGTGCCTTAAACTTCTCACAGAGGTCAGTGGCAGCCTTGTCCCATAGATAGAGCTTCATCACATGACCACTGCAACAAACCAAAACTCATGAGATCAGTGAAATTGTATAGGCATAGATCAAAAACATG
>NW_013632897.1:0-410 GCF_000695525.1 Brassica oleracea var. oleracea
ATAAGAAATAGGAAGAAGAACTTAACTACTTGGCCAAAAACTTTTCTACAATTTCAAATCATTACTAGATATGATAATCTCAAAGGGTACTAATCTTAATATAAAATTAAAATTTTCATGATTTGAATCACCTAAAATCATAAGTTTCTATTATTTTGTGTTCTATTCTCGTCAAAAAATTGAAACTGATGTAAATATCAGTTTTCTGTTTGGTTTGACTGCTTCACAATATTTGGCATCTTTGCTCTATTGTATGCATATCATTTTAAATATTTAAATTTATGTTATTTTATGTATTTTTATATAAATATAAAGATAAAACACATATTTACTAATATTGAATACCATTTTGACGACATAGACATTTTCTGGTTGGTTCACGTTCAGTAACTAAAATCAAAAATATTTGT
>NW_013632898.1:0-410 GCF_000695525.1 Brassica oleracea var. oleracea
ATGTTACGTTCGGTTTGTTTTCACATTTTTAAAATTTAACATTTAACATTTAACTTTCTTTTGAAAACAAAATACTGTTAAAAACTTTAATTAAATCAACACTTTACGTAAAATACGAAAAGCTTAAAATAAAATAAGAAAACTTCGAAAGTTAGTGCAAGTGACAAATTTACAATACAAAAAAGCATATTAAACATATACACCTCTAACAGACAATAGAAAATTCCAAAGACAAGGTACAAAAGTTTGGTTTGCTTTTCAAACGTATTAAAAATTTATCACCTGTACCTTTTTCAAAGTGAATATATTTTGTAAGATAATAATATATAAAGAAAGACTTAGAAAGCAAGTGAAAATATTTTGAAAAAATATCTATCTATCTATCTATTACTATTAAAAACAGTTTTCTT
>NW_013632899.1:0-410 GCF_000695525.1 Brassica oleracea var. oleracea
TGACATGTATCAATTCGATGGTTGATTTGAAAGCTTTAAAAACCATATGGAAGATAAAAGTCAAAAATAATTCAACTGTGAAAACAATACTGTTCACTTTTTTCAAGAATGTGTTCGCTGGAAAAAATAAGGTTTTTATGTCATAATTTGTTTAATGTCCACTAGAGAACAAATATTTCAAAAATATAATCCTTATCTACAAGATTCTTAACAAGATATTATTCATACTAACTTGACTTGCACACCAAATAATCGATAACAACTTAATACAATTTATTTATTATGAGATTCTCTCATATTTGAAAGTTTATATTTTTAAAATAAATTAAACAATCACACTAACCTTATATTAAAAAATTAGATTTTTTTTCTTATATGTTATATTTTAAATTTTTTAAAATGACTTTAAA
>NW_013632900.1:0-410 GCF_000695525.1 Brassica oleracea var. oleracea
ATATTTTTATTTTTGTATTTAAATTGTTTTAGAAAAAAAAAAAAATTATCATGCCGCAACCGCAAACGCTAGCTGGAACCAGCTTTTGAATTTATGAGGTTTAGAGCGATTTGGAGCGGTTTGGAACGGTTTGAGCAATTGTTGCAAAACGCCAACAACCGCTACCAACCGCAAAAGCTGCGTTTGCGGGTGGTAGCGGGAAAACCAGTCATACCCTTAGTATTCCGCTTGGAATATTATTTTGATTGAAGGAATCTTTTATTTAATATACTTTTCTAAATCTATTCTATTAAAAGAGAATCACTCTGAAAAAATCTACTTATACAAGGTTGTTAGACCTTTTCACTAGACTATTAATATTTCTGTCTTATCTTAAATTTATACTAACAATATATTACCATATATTTCTT
>NW_013632901.1:0-410 GCF_000695525.1 Brassica oleracea var. oleracea
CCTTTCACCACCCATTCTCCGTACACAACAGGTATCTGAGCCATTTCGTGCAAAAAAATACAGGTTTACATAATCAGCAAATAAATATTTCATGTTTCATAAAACTATAAATGAAGACTTACAAATACGTCTACAATTATTAGCTAACAATATTGTCAAATCAAATGAATTACACTTTCATAATTATAAAACATTTTCTTTTCAAAATCACTCAAACCCATTAGGATTAACTAACACACACTGTCAAACAAAAAAAAACTAAAAAAAACTTAATGAATAATACACAAATTCACATTTTTATAGATTTTTCTATGCAAACTTAATATTCAGTCTCTGAAGATCTAGACGTTCGTTTCAGTTTATAGACGTAGACTGTCAAATAGGTCTACTCTTTGGGTTGGTTTTTGCAA
>NW_013632902.1:0-410 GCF_000695525.1 Brassica oleracea var. oleracea
TGCTATGAGGCGGCGTTGAGGGGGCAGAGAAGTGGTCAGAATGAAGATGATGTGATGAAAGCAGCCCTCGACTCATTCTTCAACATTTATGAGCACAAGTTCAGCCTCGAACATGCGTGGAGGGAGCTGAGGCATGACCAGAAATGGTGCACCACCTATATGGTTAAAGATGGTGGGAAGGAGAAGCGCAAACCAGTGGTGGACGTTGATACAGAAGATGATGTTGCCGAACCTGAAAGCAGACCAGTTGGTGTGAAAGCTGCTAAAGCAGCTGGTAAGAGGAAGAAGAGTGGCAAGGAAGAAGAGATGTCACAGCTTCAGTCCATCATGGAAATGAAAGAAAAGCTCTCTAAACAAAGCTCTCCAAAAAAGATCCTCTCTCCGAGATGGAAGAATCTCTTAAACTGAAA
>NW_013632903.1:0-410 GCF_000695525.1 Brassica oleracea var. oleracea
GTGGTGAAGCATTAGGAAGAAAGGGATTGAGGAGGCTTAGTCCGTACTATCCGTACAGGCCGTTCATGAGGAGTGGCCGTACAAGTCTTGGGTAATACTCTTCACTATTCAGGATGGTTACTTGTGAAAAGGGTGATGGTAACTATGGAGAGTTACCAGCACTTGATCAGACCGTTGAGAGAAGGATAAGACCGCGACTTGGCAGGCTGTATGCAGCTGGAAAGGGAAAGCAACTATGAGATTTAAGGATATAGATGATTATCTGAGTTTAGAAAGGATTATAGAAGAGAATAAGAGATTAAGAGACAAATTAGAGACTAATGGATAATCATAATGAAATGAGTATAGAGAGAGATTGTTTATAACTGTCTAGTCTTTATTAAGGGATGAGATTACATATATATAGGTCC
>NW_013632904.1:0-410 GCF_000695525.1 Brassica oleracea var. oleracea
CGAATTTTACTAAATTTTCTTGATTGGGTTTTGAACTTTCAGCTTCTAAATCAG
Organism: Brassica oleracea var. oleracea; assembly: GCF_000695525.1. Classification (NCBI taxonomy): domain Eukaryota; kingdom Viridiplantae; phylum Streptophyta; class Magnoliopsida; order Brassicales; family Brassicaceae; genus Brassica; species Brassica oleracea. The sequence goes on from NW_013632904.1 coordinate 55, forward strand.
CACTTGATTGTTTAGTCTGGAATTCAGAATATGTTGGTCTAAATTCAGAAAATGAACTTCTCGAATGGTATGAACTTATCCTAGGTGGAATAGGTTCTTTATATGATCCGAATTGTAATAATATTTTACCATCTCGTTGTTCAATTATTTTTTGAATATTTCTTTGTTCAAAATTTCTAAGTGGTTGAGAATCGCTTATTCTCCATTGTTCTGGGATAGTAATTTCATTCCAATTTAGTTGCTTAGGTGCATAAGTAGATACGGGTGTATCTTTGCTATGTACATATAGTATAGTTGTTTCTCCTTTATCATCTTGGATTAAATTCAGAGTTTGTTTGCTTGAAATAAATTCGATA
>NW_013632905.1:0-410 GCF_000695525.1 Brassica oleracea var. oleracea
TGGGCTGAAGCAATCACCAAGAGCTTGGTATAACAAGCTGAGCACTATTCTTAATGGCCGAGGATTCAATAAGTCTGAGCTAGATCACACTCTCTTCACTCTCACTACTCCCTCAGGTATGATTGCACTCCTTGTGTATGTTGATGATATCATTATCACAGGGAGTGATAAGGAAGCAACCAAGGAGTTCCTTAAATCCATGTTTGAGATTAAAGACTTGAGAGAAATGAAATACTTTCTTGGAATTGAGATATGTAGATCCAAGGAAGGTTTGTTCATGTCCCAAAGGAAGTATACACTTGATCTTTTGAAAGGTGCAGGTGCTTATGGAGGCAAGATAGCAAGGATGCCTATGGAGGATGACTACAAAGTCCCACGAGAGGGGGAGATTGAAGACAGCAAACCTTATC
>NW_013632906.1:0-410 GCF_000695525.1 Brassica oleracea var. oleracea
TATTAGGGTAAACAAGTTTTTAATCCTTTTGTGGTTTTTTTTTTTTATATTAAAATTTAAATCAATTACAAATTAATTTAAATTTTAATTAAGGTTAATTTGGTTAATTATAAGGGTATAATGGTATTAAAGAGAATATAAATCTTATTTACCTAAATAATCCTCTACAAGTCTTATTGGAACAAATCTAAGATGAAAGTGTCTCATTTTTCTAATTTTCCCTAAAAAATACCCCTAAATTTTCTAACTTATTTATACTTCCATGCTACTGAGAATTAAATTAAACTACCTAATTTAATGCTTGTCTTTTTTCAGTTAAATTAATGAGTTTTTCTTAATCAAATTTAAACTTAATGTCATTAAATCTTTATATTTTCAACAATTGCGGTGGCTGTGTTATTTGACTTTCA
>NW_013632907.1:0-410 GCF_000695525.1 Brassica oleracea var. oleracea
ATATTTGTACATAAGAGAGTAGCACTTGAACATAAAGATATAAACGATGATCATAACCCATGAAAGAGTATTCATAAAGAATAAAGATTAGATTGAAAAGATAAACGTGGGGTTTAAAGTATCTATAGAGAAAGATAGGCGTATTGGCCACATACATATATACAGAAACGCCATCTGATATAAACCAGTGAAATAGTTGGGTCTTGTGAGGGAAAAGAAACCGTGAGATATGGTACATGATCATGAGGTGTAAAGGTGTTCATGTTTTCCTACTAACAACATTCGATCATAGCTTGTTACACAAGGATACTCACAGAGACCAAAAGAACAGATTATAAGGAGATGAACTCCTATGTGGTGGACGCTGCTACACAATTTCGAAATTGACAAAGGTCTGGTCATAAGAAAGA
>NW_013632908.1:0-410 GCF_000695525.1 Brassica oleracea var. oleracea
ACGAAAGAAATATACCAACAAAAGCAAGACCTATCCAGATGAATAAATATTTATTAGAAACCTGTAAAAAGAAAATAAAAGAATTATTAGATAAAAAACTGATAAGGCCTTCTAAATCCCCTTGGAGTTGCGCAGCCTTTTATGTAAACAACCAAGCAGAAATAGAACGTGGAGTACCACGATTAGTAATCAATTATAAACCGCTAAACGATGTACTACAATGGATAAGATATCCAATACCTAATAAAAGAGATTTATTAAAAAGATTATATAATGCAAAAATCTATTCAAAATTCGATATGAAAAGTGGATTCTGGCAAATCCAAATTTCAGAAAAAAATAAATATAAAACATCATTCACTTTACCCTTTGGTCATTACGAATGGAACGTAATGCCATTTGGTCTTAAA
>NW_013632909.1:0-410 GCF_000695525.1 Brassica oleracea var. oleracea
CAAAAACTGGTACAACTAAATGAACATATTAACACATAGTTGTACCAATTTTTGAGTTGTACCGGATTGAATATAGTTGTACTTGAACTACGAAATTGAAAAAAAAATAGTTGTACCATACACAAAATATAATTTTATTAGTTGTACCGCTTGTTTATGTGGTCATACTATGTCTACCATATTATGGAATCATAAATTTTGTAAAATATGCCTGGTGAATGTTTTCTAAAATTTTGTGGTAAAACAAGTAAATAAATATTAAAAGTCTAATGTAGTCTGATGTTTATTAATTTTATAGGTTTTTAGCTATTATTTTGATCTGTAATATCTACCGATAAGTTTGTTGTTGATCACAACAAAAACCGTAAAGTATAAAAAAATCTCAGATTTAGGAATTTGATGCTTACTAA
>NW_013632910.1:0-410 GCF_000695525.1 Brassica oleracea var. oleracea
CCAAGATCAATCTATACGTCCCAATTCCTTCTATTTGCGCCTTCATCTTGTTTCCCATGAACAAGTACTGTTTAGGTCCTCTTATGGGCTGGATCGAACTGAATCCCTGTTTAATATGAGACACATGAGTAGTAGCACCAGAATCTAACCACCAAGTATTATTAGGAACTTCAACAAGATTCATTTCATAGCAAACAAAGCTGTAATGTTTACCTTTCTTGTCGAACCAATCCTTCCTTTTAGGACAATCCTTCTTGAAGTGTCCTACTTGCTTACAAAAGAAACACTTCTTTTCCTTTTGGATTTGACTTTGAGGTCCTTTCACTTTTGTCCTTCCTACTTGATGTTCTTTTGCTGCTACTAGCACTTCCAAGACCTACGAGGTTAGCAACTTGATCTTTCATCTTCCT
>NW_013632911.1:0-410 GCF_000695525.1 Brassica oleracea var. oleracea
AAGATAAGATCCTAAGATTAGGTCTAAGAAACATTTATAGTAGTTTAAAATCGAACCGGGTCAACCCAACTAACAAGGGTTGACCCAAAAACAAATGGATAAATATCTGGTCACACTCCGAAATGTTTACTTTTTGAACTCGCAGCGGCTAGGCAAAACCACTCCACTAGGCCGCTGAGGCTCTCACAGCGGCTTCTTGCAGTCTTCGTCATTAGGCCGCTGCAACAAGTACATATGCGGCAGGGAGTGGGGTATTTTCCCAGCGACTTTAGCACACCGCTGCGCCAACCGCTCCCATACTAAGTCTCCTTTCTCGAGCTCTTGCAGCAGCTTCTCGATGGGGACACAAGGCCGCTGCGATGTCACAAGGCCGCTGCGATGTCACAAGGCCGCTGGGAAACTTAATAATC
>NW_013632912.1:0-410 GCF_000695525.1 Brassica oleracea var. oleracea
TACAAGGACCACAGAGAGTACTATGGCAAGGGTAAAGGAAAAATGTAGGAGGAGCCGGAGTCTAAGTGGGTTAAGGTTCCGTAAAGAGGAAGCAAGAGGCCCTCATCCTATCGTGCCAATGCCAGAGGGGAGGAGGAAAGGTCAAGGCCATGTAACCCCCGTTGGGAACAATCACGATATCCAATGCAAGAGGATCGTAACAGGTATCAAAGGGGGGTAAGAAGGGAACAAGAGGGGCCAAAGGAGGAGGGCGAGATTACTGTTACAGAGAGGAGGCAAAGAAATCTTCATAAGGTGGAGAACATTGGGGAGAAGGCTGTTCCGGTTGAGCCAAGTGTTACTGCTATGGATTTGGAGGGAGAGGTAGGCGATCGAGCGGAGATAGAGAATTTGGTGACGGGCCTTGAGCA
>NW_013632913.1:0-410 GCF_000695525.1 Brassica oleracea var. oleracea
ATAAATCATCTCCGCCCTTGAAGCTTAGCTATATTTATTGATCATTTAGATTTATTGTGTATAAATTTTTGTTAATTAAATGTATTTTTTTTAATACATGCATATCAACATTCTTATGTTTTTGAATCCGATTTCTGAATATTTATTTTTAGCAGGCAAAGAATATACATATTCTTGTTGTTTTTTCTGTTTTTAATATTCTTAATAAAGTTCATATTACTTTAGGTTGAATTTCAAACCATTTAGATAAAGAGCTATCAACTTCTTTGCTAGTTTTTTTTCTTTAACTTAAAAGTTTTGGGAATATGACATGAAGGAAAATGTAAATGTGTGAATTATAAAAGTCTATGTATGCTTGAGTGTTTTTTGTGTTTCTTTTGAGTAAGGAAAAAACATACATAAGTAATATA
>NW_013632914.1:0-410 GCF_000695525.1 Brassica oleracea var. oleracea
GAAGAAGACGGTTTTAAATATTAGTGTACTAATTGGAAAAAATAATTCTTGATGACAAGATAGGAAAGAATATATTAAGTATTAATATATTTAACAAAATTTAGTTGAGAAATTTTTTTTTTATAGTTCAACTCACTCATTACATATTATGAGAACGCAACAGATTAGTTTAGTTGAGTTGGCTAGTTGACCGGCAATATTATGGTCATTTTGGCCTTTTTTTTGTTGCGTTACATTTTCCTACCAATGATTTTTGTGTATATTTAAGATTGATACTTTTTATATATAAATTTTAGTCAATTTGCACATTGGAGAGAAACAAATTTACACGAAGAACAACCATATTATTAATAAAATTATTTCCTGTTCTTTCTTTCGATTGTTTAGGTTTGGGTTAGATTCGATGTAAA
>NW_013632915.1:0-410 GCF_000695525.1 Brassica oleracea var. oleracea
TATTATGAAGTTAACTAAATTAATTGAAAAAAAATTAAAACGATATTCATGTACAGTGAAATAGAGCATAATATACATTAATACAAATTTATAATGTGTTTAGTAATTTTAAAACAACACTAAAGATAATAGGCTTCACTATATAGACCATTTACCGAAAATTAAATATTTTGGTAGGGTTAACCCGTAGATTTTGAGAAAAAAACAAAAATATGAAAATACAGTTTTAATGCATAGTTGCATCCTTCACCCGAAAAAGAGGTTTGAAAGCTTGGTTGTATCCGTTTTTCTAGAGAATAGCGATTTTACAGTGGTTAGTTCACCAACTAAGAGAGTATTATAAATTTTACTAAATTATTCGACAAAAAATTAAAACGATGCCTATGTACTATGAAAGAGATTTTAATATA
>NW_013632916.1:0-160 GCF_000695525.1 Brassica oleracea var. oleracea
ATGATAATATTACGATATATATTTAATTTAATGTTTTTATTTCTTATTTATTATATTTACTTATTATTTATTCTTTCTTATATTTTATATTTACCTATTATAATATTTAAAATTTATATTTACTTATTGTATTTTTAAATAATAAAAATGTAAAACAATA
>NW_013632916.1:262-410 GCF_000695525.1 Brassica oleracea var. oleracea
CTTTTATATCAAATGGTAATATTATTTATAAATGTTTAATGTAATATTTTTATTTCTTATATTGTATATTTACTTATAATTTATTTTACTGTATGTTTTTTAGATTTGTTTTTATTTTGCTTATATAGTATATTTACTTATTCTAATA
>NW_013632917.1:0-410 GCF_000695525.1 Brassica oleracea var. oleracea
ATAGCTCTTTTCTTCCTTTTAAGCAGATGCTTAATGATTGTGGCATGCTAGAATTCCCTTTCACAGGAGATATGCTTTCTTGGGTGGGGAAGAGGGCTGGAGGATCAACAGTTCGATGTCGTTTAGACAGAGCAGTAGGAAATGCGGACTGGCATGAGAATTTTCCACACTCGAATGTTAAGTACCTGAGGCTATGGGGATCGGATCATCGTCCGATTCTTGCAGACATACTCATAAAGCCAACGAGAAGATCCAAAAAGTTTAAATTTGATAAAATATGGTTGGATAATGAGGAGTTACGGCAGGTTATCCTTGAGGGATGGAAATCACCTGATCTTCCTCCAGGCGCAAGTATTATGGATTATATTTCCAGCTGCAGGAGAGCCTTGAGTGAATGGCGGAAGCTAAAT
>NW_013632918.1:0-410 GCF_000695525.1 Brassica oleracea var. oleracea
GTTTTTTTCGAGGAATACGTTTTTCCTCGGTATTCCATAAGAATATTGCGACGGATTAGTATTTCCTCGGAATTCCGTCGATATATTAGTATTTCCTTGGAAATTCCTCGGGATATTCCGAGGATTTAATTTTCCGTCGGAATGTCCGTCAGAATACCGCTGTTTTCTTGTAGTGTATTCCGACGGATTAATATTTCCTCGGAATTCCGTCGGTATATTCCGAGGAAACCAAATTTTGTGTTTCCTCGGAATATCCTCGGAAATTCTTCGGGCTATTCCGAGGATTTCATTTTCCGTCGGAATGTCCGTAATACCGCTGTTTTTTTGTAGTGGATGAAACAAGAATCTTCTGGAGCTTTATCCCACATGAGTCCAGTTTCATCGTTTGTTTTGTAAGCTTTTGCTCTAGC
>NW_013632919.1:0-410 GCF_000695525.1 Brassica oleracea var. oleracea
CGGTCGCTACGTAGCGACCGAGCGGGACGATCGCTCGGTTGCTACGTTTCGACCGAGCTTTGGCTTGAGCTCGGTCGCTACGTAGCGACCGAGCTGGACGATCGCTCGGTCGCTACTTAGCGATTGAGCTTTGGCTCGAGCTCGGTCGCTCCGTAGCGACCGAGCTGGGGACGGACGTTCGGTCGCTGCGTAACGACCTGTTTCGAGCTTTCGTCGAACATCTCGAATCTTTCTTCCGTAAAGCTTTTTCGTAAGGAAGAATCTATTTAGAAAAGTACTCTTAGGAGAAATTCTTATTTTCTTCCTCGGACGTTTTGAATGTTAAATTTGTCGTAACCGTTTTTGACCCCAACAGTAAATTTGTCATTCCCGATCTTCCAATTATCTTCAAAACTTCCGTATTTATCCGC
>NW_013632920.1:0-410 GCF_000695525.1 Brassica oleracea var. oleracea
TGCAAGGCGCGCCATGATGGTCTCTATGGAGGAGGGTGGTAACGGCGTCGGTGTTGCAGGAAAAGATGCAGGTGTCGTTTCGGGAACTTCACGCTCTTCTCAAGAGGAAGAGCCGTCGTTGCTCGTCGCCATCTTGTCAACGTTACTTTGCTAACGGCCCCACGGTGGGCGCAACTGTTCGAACGGGGAACGGTACTGAACGGGAGAACATCCGGTTTTAAATGTGGGTTTAGCAAAGACGTCTTATTGATGGTCGGAAAAGCGTTTCGTCGGTTACAAGGAAAGGGAATGCGTAAAGGAAAAGCGACCGGAGCTCGAGGAGCTTTGCCGAAAAGATACAGTACGGCGAGATAACGAAGATTGTCTAGCCGCCCAGTATGTATGAGTATTTTCGGATCCCTTCTACGTTG
>NW_013632921.1:0-410 GCF_000695525.1 Brassica oleracea var. oleracea
CTTATGAATAGATTAGTAATTAATTTGGTGATTTGAGAAGTTAAGAACCTGGATTAGTGTAATTAATTTTTTTTCCTCCAATAGGAGAACCTTATAAGGATTCTTAAACTTTTTTTTTTAAGTTGAATGATTGGATATCATAACATTAAAGAATTAATTTTTTTTAAGTTGAATGATTGGATATCATAACATTAAAGGAATTTTGAATGATTGGATATCATAACATTAAAGATTTTTTTTTAAAAAAAATTAAATGATTGGATATCATAACATTAAACGATTTTTTTTCTAAGTTGAATGATTGGATATCATAACATTAAAAAAAAAAAAATTTAAGTTGAATAATTGGATATCATAACATTAAAAAAAATCATACATTAAAATATTAATAAAAATGACATAAAAGCATA
>NW_013632922.1:0-410 GCF_000695525.1 Brassica oleracea var. oleracea
CGGAAGGATGCTGTTGCTGGATCAATTGATAGCAAACTGGTGCCTCTAGTTGAGAATTACTTGCACGAGCTATGGCCTGTTGCACAAAAGCTACGTGTGCAGGAGCTTGATAGTTATGCGTTTGAGTACGAGATCACCGACACTGAAGGAAAGATGTTTTTGGCGAGCTTAGTTGGGAAAAGTTGTACTTGCAAGGTGTGGGATTATGAAAATTTTCCTTGTCTGCGCGGACTGGCTGCTTACATAAATTTCACTACAAACGTTGGCAGGCGCCTTCATATCCATGAGCTGGGCTCAGAATACTACTGGTCGGAACTGTGGGCAGTGGCATATTCCAGGACACTTTATGTTGTGTCCGACAGTTCTTCTTGGAATGTACCGGATTACATCAAGGAGGTGAAGATCATGCC
>NW_013632923.1:0-410 GCF_000695525.1 Brassica oleracea var. oleracea
CTCTTTTCTTTCAGCTTCTTGCTTCTCAGCATCAAGCTTTCCCTTTGCTTTCTTAACCATTGGTACCTGAACCGGTCGTGGAGCGACCTCGGCATGTCGCTCTGGGACGTCGCTCCCAGATCACCATTAACCGAGCGATGTCGGGGTGTCGCTTCGGGACGTCGCTCCCAGATCTCGACAAACCCGAGCGACCTCGGGGTCTCGCTGTGTTGAGGTCGCTCCCAGCTGGAGCGACTTCACGTCGTCGCTCTAGGTCCTCGCTCCCACGCACTGATTCTTTGCTGAAACCGGCTCGATCAAGCACCTGCATACAACCTCAACTCTTTTTTTTTAGAAACATGATGAAAATGAAGATACTAATGCAATATGTATAAGGATATACATGGGACTTCCTCTCAAGTGAGCTTGTT
>NW_013632924.1:0-410 GCF_000695525.1 Brassica oleracea var. oleracea
AAACAAACAGAAGAATTAAGGTCCTATTCATATTATTATAGATAGCTTAATCTTCAATTTGAAAGATATTTTTTTCCTAAAAGCCGAGCCAATAGGATGAACTAAAAAAAAAAAAGAGTTCTTCATTATGAACTTTGTATCATGCACATAACTTAGTCAACTTTAGTCACATAACTGGGAATGAATAAATAAGATTGGAAAGCAATACAATAAATGGGGGGGTTAAAATTCTATTTCTATTGTATCTAATCTAATAAATCTTGGGGGTATTTCTGCCCTTCAACGATAGATACTATAGATAGATATAGATAGATAGATATATAGATAGATATAGATCTTTTGTTTTTACTTTTGTTTTTACTTTTGTTTTTATTCTTTCAACCAGAACTTTCCTTTCGAATATGTATTAG
>NW_013632925.1:0-410 GCF_000695525.1 Brassica oleracea var. oleracea
ACAAAATAATTGTCAGAGACGGTCCTCCTCCATATCTCACCGGCCAGTAGATCGGAGCAGACATTGATTATTACGGAGCTCAGGAAACAGTTAAAGTTGGAGGAAATTGGCATGTTACTGGAAATATGCCTGATGGGTATGGTGTGTCTCACAATTGGCATAATAATAGTATATTTTGGGAGCTACCCTATTGGAAGGATCTTCTCTTACGCCACAATCTGGATGTCATGCATATTGAGAAGAACTTTTTTGAGAACATCATGAATACATTACTTAACGTCCCTGGGAAGACAAAAGATAACAAAAAGTCAAGGATGGACTTACCTGATATTTACTAAAGAAGTGAGTTACATATCAAGAGCAATGCAACTGATGTGGACACACGTAAAGATAAGCACTTTGTCAAGTGG
>NW_013632926.1:0-410 GCF_000695525.1 Brassica oleracea var. oleracea
TTCGCGGGCTTGAAGATATTTCGCGACGTTGCAAGGGTTTAGTCTTAACCCTACGTTTGAGAAACATTCTGGTTTGACTACGGATGTTCGCGGCCAAAATTGTTGTTCCTGTTTTGATGCTAATAATTTGATTTGGGATCGAGAAATTAGGACTGAGGAGTCGCGTAAATTTGTCCGTGGGAAGAAGCATTTGCCTCCATAGTGCTTTGTGAAGTTTTGGCCTTTCGAGATCTATTTCGTGCATTTTTTAGGATGTTTTGTATAGCTCTAGAAGCTTTGTTACGAATTTTTCCTTACATGCCGCTTATTATGGGTAAAACGTTGCGGGCTTAAAGTGAATTGTGTAGCGTATCGAACTTGGTAAATTTTTGAAAAGTTCAGATTTTCCGTTAACCATTTGGTTGTTAGGA
>NW_013632927.1:0-102 GCF_000695525.1 Brassica oleracea var. oleracea
CGGTTCATCCTGGTTTGATTAGAATGACGAATAAGTTGTCATATTCCTAAACAGAAAAATTGGGATCACCTGATTTGAAAGTCGGATAGCTTCTTCATCCTA
>NW_013632927.1:262-410 GCF_000695525.1 Brassica oleracea var. oleracea
CAAAGTGGGATAGCTTCTTCATCCTAACTCCTATGAGATTTATTCAACTTCCTGGTGATTCTCCACTACTTTATGTATCCATATCAAGGTTCTTACATCGTGGTTCATCTAGGTTTGATAAGAATGACGAATAAGTTGTCATATTCCC
>NW_013632928.1:0-410 GCF_000695525.1 Brassica oleracea var. oleracea
GAAAATTTCGAAAAATACAATATTTTTTTAATGTATAGTTGCATTCTACACTAATATATGATGATGTTCAAAGGGGTTTGGAGCCTTTGTTGTCTCCGTTTTTCAAGAAAATAGTGATTTTATTGTGGTTATTCCATCGATTCAGGGAGTATTATGAAGTTTTACAAAATTAGTTGATAAAAAAGTATAACAATTCCCATATACCATGAAATTTTTTTTAAAATAAATTAATAAAAATTTAGAATTTGGTTAGAAATTTTAAAACAACACTAAAGATTATAGGCTTCAGTATATAAAGGATTTACCTACGTAGATTTTGAGAAAATTCCAAAAAATACAATAATATTGTTTTAATGCATAGTTGATCCTGCACTAACATATGGTTATGTTCGAAGAGGTTTGGAGCCTTT
>NW_013632929.1:0-108 GCF_000695525.1 Brassica oleracea var. oleracea
CCACTTCCTAGTGATTCTCCACTACTTTAAATATCCAAATACAGCTTATTCATCGAAATTGATCCTGGTTTGATTAGAATGACGAGGAAGTTGTCATATTCCCAAACA
>NW_013632929.1:271-410 GCF_000695525.1 Brassica oleracea var. oleracea
AGAAAATTGGGATCACCTGATTTGAAAGTGGGATAACTTCTTCGTCCTAATTCCTATGAGATTTATTCCACTTCCTTGTGATTCTCCACTAATTAATGTATCCAAATACGGCTTCTTACATCGCGATTCATCCTGGTTT
>NW_013632930.1:0-185 GCF_000695525.1 Brassica oleracea var. oleracea
ATTTTTTATTTATTAAAACTATTTTTTGTTTATTAGAACTATTTTGAGAAAAAGACAAAATAGCACTAAATCAAGTTTTTGTTCGCAAACTAGCACTCAAGGTCAAAAGTCACAAAAATAGCACTTAATGTTTTATCAAAAGTCACAAACTTAGGGTTTAGAGTTAAAGGGTGGGGTTTAGGATT
>NW_013632930.1:307-410 GCF_000695525.1 Brassica oleracea var. oleracea
TTTTTTGTAATTATTAAACTATTTTTTATTTATTAAAACTATTTTTTGTTTAACCCAACTATTTTTATATATTTATTAAACATTTTTAATATCTATAAATCTT
>NW_013632931.1:0-410 GCF_000695525.1 Brassica oleracea var. oleracea
ATGCATCGGAACTCCGAGCACAGCTGAACCTCGTCAAGACCAGCCTACACAGCGCATACATCGTCCAGGGAAGGAGCCAGCAGGAACAGCAGGAAGTGACGAAGATACTCCATGGGCCACTCCACGCAGAAGGAACAGGCGTTCTGCGGGCCAGTCCGAGAGCGATGATACTGACTAGGCAGTCTCCTAGTTCTATATCCATTGTTATATCCGTTTGGGCTATTCCTTTTTCTGTTTCTGTTTCCTGCACTTGTTTCTTTTAAGCCTTCCTTTCATTTATTTTCTCACCAGAGACGATGAGAAGTAAGTCTGGGGGAGGCGATTATCTGCTACTAATCATTTACCTTTGGTTTTTATGTTTATAGTCAGTCCGCTTTGATGTCTTTATCGAGCCAGTTTGTTAAGATCGA
>NW_013632932.1:0-410 GCF_000695525.1 Brassica oleracea var. oleracea
CTTCTTTGATGTTCTATAGAAGTCATAGATTCATCCTCTATATGTATCCTATGCATACATAAAGAAGGTGATAGCCCTTTAATATCTTCTAGTGAGTAGCCTATTGTCTTTCTATACTTTTTAAGTTCATTCAAAAGTTTAGACAATTCATCTTCACTAAGCTCACTACTTACTATGACAGGGTAAGTCTCATTAGAGCCAAGGAAAGCATACCTTACACCATGGGGAAGAGGTTTAAGCTCCACTTTTGGTGCTTTGAGTTCACTCCAATCATCCTCTTGGAGATTCTCTTGTTGAGAAGTTGGGGAAGCATGGTGATCCTCATATGAAATCTCCTCATTTTGTTCTTCATCACTAATCTCCCTGTGAGAGTCCATCATCTTCACATAAGCATCACTTTCCTTGTTCTC
>NW_013632933.1:0-410 GCF_000695525.1 Brassica oleracea var. oleracea
ACCCGCAAAAACCACTCAACGATCAGGAACGATATGCAAGACTCAACATGCGCGAACATCATCTCGTTCAAGGGGGGGAGCAACGGTCGATCGAGCCAAACCTCGAAACGATCTCCTTGTTATCGAACTGACGATCCGAGATATCGACGTCTCTAGGACGTCGCAAAGGTGCTAATCAACACCGGAAGTTCGGCTGATATCATCTTCAAAGATACTCTTGAGAAAATGGGCATCGATCAATTCGAAATCGCGAAATACCCTAGCCCACTACTGGGAATTTCAGGAGAAACGATTGTGGCCTACGGATAGATTAATCTCGCAGTCAAAGCCGGAACCATGACAAGAGTCACAGAGTTTCTAATCGTTGACCGTCCTGCATCTTACAACGTTATCATGGGAACGCCATGCGT
>NW_013632934.1:0-410 GCF_000695525.1 Brassica oleracea var. oleracea
CTCCTCCATTCCTTTCTTCAAGTTAACAGCACCACGTCCATGTAACTCTCAATCATTCTTTTTATCAATAAACTTGTTTTTGGTGCAAACCAGTCTTGAGACGACATTGTCTCCTTTGTTCACAAGTGGTGAACGTTTATATCACACTAAGGGAGAGTTAATCTTCTGTGATCCATCCTAGACATCAAGCAGGACGCCCCTGGGTCTCAGGAGTAGCATAAACAACCTCTGAGCAATCCATAGCTCGAAGGTGAAGTCCATCCGCCATCCAAGAAACCTACAATCTCTTGATCCTTTCACCCACGCCCCTTCAAGTGATTCAGGGACTAGACAGCCTATCAGGGCCGCACCAAGTGGTATCAGAGCTTGGTGCGGCCCTGGATAGGCTGTCTAGTCCCTGAATCACTTGA
>NW_013632935.1:0-410 GCF_000695525.1 Brassica oleracea var. oleracea
GTTATTTTCTAATATGTTATTTGATCCTAACAATCTCGAAAATACACCTCTTCAAATCTAAGTGATTTTTAATATTGGAAGCACTATATATATATATTATTTCATTCAGATTAAATAATTTAGTCTTGATTTTTATTCCTAAATTTTTTTTAGTGAAATATCATGACAAGATTCCAATCACCTGCTTTTGAGTTTGTTCGAAGAATGAGAGATTTGATCATTCGTCTAATATTGTTTCTCCCTAATATCCTATCTAACTATTATAATTGTAAGAATGAGAGTTTTGAACTATTTATTATAAGTTTTCTGGTTTATCATTTAATAAATCAAACAGTTTTTAGTTTATACATAATTTACATGTTTATAGGCATGGGCATTCGGGGTCCCAATCGAGTTTCGGTTTTATCCAT
>NW_013632936.1:0-410 GCF_000695525.1 Brassica oleracea var. oleracea
ACACCATCTTCCAGGAATTGACGGCAGAGATGCCTGAACCTGTGTTCTCGTGTTCTAGTTCTTCAAAATCTGTGCCTCTGCCCAGAGTGTGGATTCCGTTTCTGCCAACTTAAGAGTGTCCCTACGGTCCATATCCAGATTACTAAAAACTTTATTATTTCTTCCTTTCCAGATGTACCAAAGTATCCAAGCAAAGTGATGATCCTCCATCGGTGGAACAACTCTCCAGAAAAGGTGATCCATGTTTGTAAATATAGAGCTTGTTGGGAAAATAATTGGATTTGTTGGTATCTTTGACAGCGCCCAAACCTGAATTGCTGGAAGACACTCAAAAAATACATGGTTAATCGACTCCTCATCCATTCCACATCTTGCACAACATATATCTCCTTGGATCCCTCGCACCTGCA
>NW_013632937.1:0-410 GCF_000695525.1 Brassica oleracea var. oleracea
TTTTTGTCTAAACATTTTTATGCTAAAAACTGATAAGATTATTGTTGGTAGCTACAATTATATTACCTTGATAAATAAATATAATATATATGTATGTATGTATATATATCAGCTTTTATTTATTTCGGATAATAAGAAGTTATATTAATGTCTGATTCTAGATTAGCTACCTAGAACTTACCCTAGGATTGTTAGATAAAAACGATAGCTTCATTCTCATCTTGAAACCATTCTAATTGAGCTAAGATTCTTGCTAAGAGTAAGGTGAGAGCTGATCTAGTGAGCTTAGTGAGCATCATTCAACCCGTGCATAAAGCTTAACTACAAGCGCGTCGATCGATGTACATATTGGATAATCGATCAACAGAGTGAAAGGTGTATCGATCGATATCCCTATAGGATAATCGATC
>NW_013632938.1:0-409 GCF_000695525.1 Brassica oleracea var. oleracea
AGTTGCGTTCACAAAACATCCAGACACTATCTTACGAAGAGAGAATTGAGTTGTGGAATTTAGAAAATGAGCAATTTGAGGAGTTAATAATTCAACCAACTTTGAGTTATTATGATCGATATTTTCATAGAGCACCTGCCCGGACAGACGGAGGTTTAGGGTGGAGAAATATGTGGTCTCGACTTCAAGAAGATGATGCTGCTTGTCTTCAACTCCTACGAATGTCACTACCATGTTTCCGAACACTATGTAACATGCTACAAACGAATTATGGTCTGAAACCAACTTCAAATGTAAGCATTGAAGAAAGTGTGGCTATATTTTTGCGTATATGCGGGCACAATGAAGTTCAAAGAGATGTTGGGTTGAGATTTGGACGAAATCAAGAGACTGTGAAAAGAAAATTTAA
>NW_013632939.1:0-409 GCF_000695525.1 Brassica oleracea var. oleracea
GCGACGCCGCATGCTAAGAAGCTCGCGAAGCAACACAAAGTGGATATCGGATCCGTTGCCGGAACTGGACCATTCGGTAGGATCACGGCTTCCGACGTGGAGGCGGCGGCTGGTATAGCTCCCACCGTGACACCACCGCCTCCTCCTCCTTCTCCTGCAGCTGCACCAGCACCAACAGCTAAAGCTACCACCACTAGCTCGCCTCCTCTATTACCTGACGCCAGCATCGTCCCCTTCACAGCAGTGCAATCAGCAGTATCCAAAAACATGATTGAGAGCCTCTCCGTTCCAACCTTCCGTGTTGGTTACCCAGTGAACACTGATGCACTCGACGCACTCTACGAGAAGGTGAAAACGCATATACATAGTTCTAAAACTCGTATCAGCAAATGTTATCTCTTTTTTTTTT
>NW_013632940.1:0-409 GCF_000695525.1 Brassica oleracea var. oleracea
GAGAAAAGATTGTTTACCTCCAGTTTCCACAGGGGTGGTAGGAGGTTGGTTTTCCATTCTCCAATGGTACGTGTAGTAGCGGTTCGATCGTGTGAAAGAGGACTTGTCTCTATGAGGAAGATGGAATATGGATGTGATTAACTCTTACGCTTGGAAGTATTTTTAATCATATCAATTCGGTGCAAAAACGTTCGGCAATCACGTTCGTTTATGGAAACATAATATTATGTTTTCTATTTTACTTAATGCGATCATAAAGAATGTTTGGTTGGTGATTGAATATATCGTGATTGAATATTCTGTTCGATTTCTTATGTTTGATTAGCCGGTTAGTAGATTGTATAATCAATCTTAGAGTTAATGGTGTGTATCCTTATTATTCCATAACTACTATTATTTAACCAAAATC
>NW_013632941.1:0-409 GCF_000695525.1 Brassica oleracea var. oleracea
GTAAAGATAAACAGTGCAGAGGAATGCCAAAAGAAGCAATGCTGTTAAGAGATATCGATGCCTGTTAATAACCGTGGAGCAGCTTCCCAACTCTTCCCACTGCTTCTTTAGAGACTGGTGTCTCCTTAATGGTGAAGATACAATCCCATCAAGAACTATTTCTTTGACAGAACCATCTGGATTTTCATCAATTGTAAGCCACTAATGCAACAATTCGAATCTTAATCTAGAGATCAGTTATGTGAACTTTTCGACCTGCTAACCAATTGGGAAATGATATTATTAGTCTATATAATTGGCATCACGGGCACAAACCAAGCTTAACGTCATTTCAGCCAATCATCAACCATGGATCCCGTCGTCCAATGAAAAAGACTCAAATTTAGGGAACAATATTTCAAAAGGAAAC
>NW_013632942.1:0-409 GCF_000695525.1 Brassica oleracea var. oleracea
TTTTTTGACATCTACTCAATTATAACACGAGTTCAATGTATGTGGAAGTGGTTACGAGTTGTATAGTCACATGTACTGACTTATAGTCACGAGTACAAAGTAAATAATTAGAAGAAAAATTGGAGATTCAAAGAGCAGACCAATTAACCGAATCCACAATACAAAGTTACACATCCGAGTCATTCAGAGCTAAGTAGAGTCACATTTTACACTAAGTACCAGTCACATTACACATTAGATAAACACAACGACGAGGCCTATGAAGACTAAGACAATAACCATAGCCGCAACTAAGGACTCGAAACTCCACGTTGATCTACTCTTAGCCAACTCACAGACCATGTTCTCTAGTCTAAATAGCTTCTGGTCAGTGTCATAGTCACTCAACAAGGTCAGAGCATCTACCTTC
>NW_013632943.1:0-409 GCF_000695525.1 Brassica oleracea var. oleracea
CATGTCAAAAGACTATGATTTCAGCATAAAAAGTAAATACTCTTATAAAATACATAAAAAAGTACCGACAACCCAATCTTTCGAACCCAAATATTACGAGCCACAAATAACGTACCAAATATGGGATCAAATTTTTGTAAAAGGAAACAATACGAAGACCATTTGAAGTCCTCACATCATATCAACAACACAACTCTTTAATATAAAAATAACTATTGTAAACAAACAAAATATATCTTATCACATATAATCTTTCTTTACCTATAACTTTTTAAAAGACAAAAATTATTATCATACACATCTCTTGCAAATGCAAACCTAAAACACAAACTACAAAATCATACAAAAACTAATAACCTAGATTACAAATAAAGTATATCCCGCCGGTAGGGCGGGCCGACCCTAGTAT
>NW_013632944.1:0-409 GCF_000695525.1 Brassica oleracea var. oleracea
CCGCTATGGGAGTAATTATTTATTTTTATTATTTTCATTTTGTAACATAAAGGGATAAAACGATGACGTTTTTTAATTTTGCATTTTAAAATCATATAAAATCATGTTGCCATACTAGTTTTAATAGATAGTCAACTCATAGAATTTCTGTCAATATATTTTAGCACATGTGATGGGTGTATGATTAGATCGAAACTACAAAACATTGTTGTAATAGGCATTGTCCGTTTTTCCCTCCAACACATATTAAAGTTGGTGTGTTTCGTTTTAGAAATAGAAAGAATATGATATTTTAATATTATATTTTTTCCAGCAAAAATAAATAAATATAAATATACATATAATATTAAAATATTATATTCTTTCTATTTCTACAATATTAAAATATAATATTATATCTATGCAACAT
>NW_013632945.1:0-409 GCF_000695525.1 Brassica oleracea var. oleracea
TTCCTTAATTCAAAGGGAAATAGCATAAGTGGTTTTCGCTAATCGATTCAATAAAAATGAAATAAATAGTTGATAGTTGCACCGAAATAAATATAGTTGAACTTAAAACATAAAATAAAGTTGATGTTCCAAAAAGAAAATATGTAAATATGTGTGTTTGTTATGTGATTATCTTGTTTAAATGAAAATAATAAATTCTTTCATCCTCTTAGAATAGTAACAATCCTTGCATATTTTTTCCATGTCAGGGATGAGACAATCTGTTAAGGGCTTCAGTGTAGACGGATTGGTTAAATAATTTGTCTTCAAAATGAAGTTTGAATCAAGTAAGTGAATTCTTAATTATGTTCCAGCATTGATCGGACCTGAATTGACTATTTTCTCAAGATATCTTATCCATATATTTTTT
>NW_013632946.1:0-409 GCF_000695525.1 Brassica oleracea var. oleracea
TGATCAATCGTCAACTGTTATAAAAACTTTAGAAGAAGGAAATAAACAATTCATGGAACAATTAAAGAAGACAAGCGCAGAAAGGATTCACCATATGGAGACTCAAAAGCAAAATCTTGCAGTCAAAGAAGAAAACAAAATTTTGCTTTGTGATTTGAGTTCCATACAAGATCCAAATGTTCGTGCGTATATTCAAGCTCAACAAATACAAATAATATCAAAGCGAAATGCTGAATCACAAGATCAACAAGCTCTTTCTCAGACTTCTCCGTTTGGGCAATATTTCACCGACCTTAGCGGATCCGGAACAGATTTTCCAGATTATTAATTACTTATTTTATGTTATTTTTATTTTAATTATTTATGTTTTTTGTTATTTTATGCATTTATTTAAAATTATTAAATAATC
>NW_013632947.1:0-409 GCF_000695525.1 Brassica oleracea var. oleracea
TTCCACCACAACGGCTGTGACCAATCACCAGAATGTTCTCCACCTGAAATGACAAATCATTACATTATATATCTCAGGGTTAAAACTAGGTCACGTCAGGTTTTCACCCCCGATTCAAAAAGAGCAAGATAAGAGGAATATCTCTAAAAATCAATTCTAGCGAACATGGCAATTAATTAACTATCACGTACGTTGAGTTTTGTAATTGGATATTCCATAGCCGCACCAGTACCCGAGTGTTGTGTCTGCAAGTTTCCAAAGAGACAATGCTTATATTAAATAACCACTAACAACAACTTGTGATGGTAGTGTGAAGATAACTAGAAAGACATGAAAAACTTGGACGAACCTTGTCAAAAAGTGGAACCATGTTTGCAATGTTTCTAATTTCAAAGGCTTCCCCAGGTTG
>NW_013632948.1:0-409 GCF_000695525.1 Brassica oleracea var. oleracea
TGATAAGTTCAGAAGAGGTTATGTTCGTAGAGGCGGGAAGAGTTCTGAAGAATTTGAAAGAAGCGGAAAGACTCGAGTTGATCCAGAGGCTTCGCATTTGGATGTGAACGTGAAGAAGGGGAAGACTCTTGGGGAGACAGAGACTTCGCAATTGGATGTGGGTTTAAAGAAGGAGGGAAAGACTCTGGCTGTGACAGAGGCTTTGCCGTTGGAGTGAGATTCAAAAGGAACGTTGAAGATTATAAATAAAGGGAGAAGATATTTTAGAAACTTTTATGCTTGATGTTGTAGATGAAAGACGATATGAGTCTTCTCTCTCGATCGTTATGAGATCGGTGATTGCTTTTACTTTCGTGATGAGATTGTAATCGTAAATCATACTCAAGCTTCATATTCACTTTACAGAGTT
>NW_013632949.1:0-409 GCF_000695525.1 Brassica oleracea var. oleracea
GTGGAAAATATAGGAAGAATCACTTATCTTCTTGACAAAGATGCTGCATTTCCTACCCCAAATCTTATTTAAAACGGCATGAACCAACCCACCAGATGGAACTAGACAGCGAGTGAACTGACCAACCACATACTCTTTCTGATTTTGCAACCCATTAAGTAGTACATGGTTTGGAATTGTTACCTTTGGAGTACCATCTTCCATGTACTCCGGGATAGTCACTCGATGAAGGTTTCTTGACTTCGGATTCAAACGAGCAGTCCAAGGAAAGCGTTTTTTATCAGTTGGAATTGCTTTAGTAGGAGGTGGAATAGCATTGCTTGACGAATTCCCTGCAATCTCATTACCAAAAACCTTTTTCCCCACAGACTTTGCTGATAGAGGAGGCCAATTGACTGGTTCTGGAGGC
>NW_013632950.1:0-409 GCF_000695525.1 Brassica oleracea var. oleracea
TATTTTCGTAGGGGGTTATCCCACAGATTTTGAGAAAAATTCAAAAATACAAAAATTATGTTTTAATGCATAATTGCATCCTTCACTAGCATATAATAAAGGTCAAAGAGGTTTGGAACCTTTGTTGTCTCTGTTTCTCTAGAAAATAACGTTATAGTGGTTAGTCCACCAATTTAGGGAGTATTATGAACTTTTACTAGATTAATTGACAAAAAATTAAAACGAAGCCCATGAACCATGAAAGAGAGTTTGATATATATAAATACAAACGTAGAATGTGTTTAGAAATTTTAAAACAACACTAAAGATCATAAGCTTCAGTATCTAGAGCGTTTACAGAAAAATTCAGTATTTTCGTAAGGGTTGTTAACCCACAGATTTTGAAAAAAAATCAAAAATATGAAAATAC
>NW_013632951.1:0-160 GCF_000695525.1 Brassica oleracea var. oleracea
AAATTATAAATATTTGAAAAAAATAGGAAAAGGATAAGATATTGGAATTCATGTGGACGAGATTTACGTATTATAATTGCTGGAAGTCTTGCCACATGTTATTCTGGTATTTTGATCCTTTTCCCTTTTTTCTAGTTTTTACACTACGAGGTATTTACGA
>NW_013632951.1:266-409 GCF_000695525.1 Brassica oleracea var. oleracea
ACGAGGACTTTACGACGATTTGTGCTTACGTGGAATTAACGAGTGTTATGTTTAAATCCCTAGAATCCGAAACCCGAAACCCGAAACCCGAAACCAAAACCCCATACCCGAAACCCCATACCCAAAACCCCAAACCCCAATCC
>NW_013632952.1:0-409 GCF_000695525.1 Brassica oleracea var. oleracea
TGTATCATCTTGGATTGTGCTTTGGTATGAAGATTAGTGATTGTTAATGGGATCCAACTATTGCTGTGTTGGGAGATTATCACAAATGAGATCATGATGTGAAAAAAATATTTGGGATCTTTAAGGCTTAGTCATGTAAATATATTTATGGTACCTTCTTAAAGAAATAGCAATTTTGACGGACACACAATAGCAAGCTTTTCTTCTTTCATAACTGATATAAAACGTAATATATAGAACTTAAAAGCACTGCAATGATGTATATATCCTTAAACTCACGGTGTTAATTCTCGAGGTATTAAGGCAAACCGTTCACGACCAACACGGTAGGCCCGAGGGCAACTCAAGAGCAGGATCTACACAAGCTAAGGAAACGAGTTTCTGAAACATCTAACCAAAGAGACATATT
>NW_013632953.1:0-409 GCF_000695525.1 Brassica oleracea var. oleracea
GGTGGCTGAGACAATATAGCAAGATGGGTGGGACCACCTCCTCTTCCGACCATGCCACCACGGCCATGAAACATAGTTAGCTTCACTCCATATTGCTTAGTGACCTTCACAAGCTCTTCTTGAGCTTTGTATAGCTCCCAAGCAGCTGAGAGACGCCCAGCGTCTTTCCCTGAATCTGAGTAACCCATCATAACCCTTGTTTACCGATAATATGGTTTTCGTACCAGTTTAGAGAAAAAAGTCTTGTAACATAGGCAGGACACCAACTTCCTGTTGCATCCGTTGTATGAGACAAAAGACTATCCATTTTGTTGGAGGACACAAGGAATCCGAGTTTTACAGAGAAAATCAGCTTTCTATGTCTAAACAGAGAAAATAAATTTGCTATTTTGAAGTCACTAATAACAAA
>NW_013632954.1:0-409 GCF_000695525.1 Brassica oleracea var. oleracea
TTTTTTATAAAAATTTTAAATTATTTTTAAGATCTAATCTATGAGAAAAATTTATTTGGAAGACTTCTGGAATACTTATGGAAGACTCCTGGAAGACTTATGAAAGACTCATGGAAGACTTATGGAAGATTCCCGGAAGACTTAAGGAAGACTTTGATTTAGGCGGAAAACCGAAATTATTCCAAAATTTAGGCGGAAACCATAAATTCTACTAGAATTTTGGCGGGATGTGTCTGAAGACATCTTTTTAAGTCTTCTGTGAGTCTTCCAGACCCTAAAATCAATTAACTATGCAAAAAACATTTTCTTAAATAAAAAAAAAACTTAGAAAGTGTTTAAATCAAGTTATTAGATAGCTACTGAACATATATGAGTCAATTTGAAAAAGAAAAAAATGAAGGTAAAATTT
>NW_013632955.1:0-409 GCF_000695525.1 Brassica oleracea var. oleracea
TGACCAACATTGTACGCAAGAGCCAGGAGCAGAGGTTAGTGATAAACTATTCAAATTGAATTTTCTGAAATCGATTCATGAGTGTTTTTTTTGTTGTGAATTTTGATATTAGGAGTGGTGGAGATGAGGAAGGGAACGGGGAGCGTTGGGTTGAAGTGATTTCGTGGGAGCCTAGAGCTGTTGTTTACCACAACTTCTTGAATCTTTTTGACTTTGTGATTCCATAGAGTTTAGATCTACTTGAATCTTTTTTTTTGAAATGTGTTGAAAATGGAGGAAACACATTTTTGTCAGTTAGAAATTGGAGTTTTTTCATTTTCAATGAAAATGACTCAGAGAGAGGGAGGGAACACACATGTGGCTTGTGTCTGAAATGAGTTACTAAATTGGAATGTCCGAGATGTGATCT
>NW_013632956.1:0-409 GCF_000695525.1 Brassica oleracea var. oleracea
AATCATCTAAGGTTTAAAGGTAATTCAAAACCTAAGAACCCATAATCAAACATGGATTAATTGATAAATAATGAAACCCTAAAACTCTAATCTTTATGAATCAAAACCATAGGATAATAGATCAAAAATCCTAATTGAGTAAATCGAAGCTCTAAAAGTTCGATACCCCAAACCCTAAATCATGTTCCTACATGATTAAAACCCCAATCGTTTTTTACAAGTTAAAATCCGATAAACCCTAACCCTATTTTTGGATCGAAACCCTAAATTGTGTAATGCTTGAATCCGTTTGATTATTTTTTTATTATTGATCCAATTGCTAGTCTTGATAAAACCTAATTGAATCTGATTGTTAGTCTACATAAATCTCATACCTGAAACTGATTGATTAATTGCTAAATCTTGATTG
>NW_013632957.1:0-409 GCF_000695525.1 Brassica oleracea var. oleracea
TGCAAGAGGGAAAAGGAATTAAAGGATGCTTGAAAGTCACTCCTCAATAAAGAGTTAACCTGGAAAAGCTAGTTGATAATTGCAAAGAGAGGTTAAAGCGTGCAACTTCCAAAGCAGTTCCACTTCCTTCGTCATCAAGGAACATGTCTAGTTCTTCTCTTGATTATGATATGAGCTACAAAGTTCCAAATGCAACTGAGTCTGATCCAAAGAAGAGAAAGGGTCCTTTGGAAAAAGCATTTCAGAATGAAGCTAGGGAGCAATGTGATGGGGAGGTATCTAGGATGTTCTACACAGGTGGTCTGTCTTTTAACCTTGCAAGAAATCCTCACTACCGCAATTCATATGTGCGTGCTTCCCACATTCCAGGATATGTTCCACCCGGGTATAATGCATTGAGAACTACACT
>NW_013632958.1:0-409 GCF_000695525.1 Brassica oleracea var. oleracea
TTGCATTCTTGAATATTGCAGATCATGAGAGTTCCATATCTCATTCTATGCTTTGAAAACGATGACCTCGCTCCTTATACACAATTTCTCCACACGTCTCCAAGAACTAGGAGGAAATGTAAACTCGTTAAATGGAATAATTATCCTCATTTTTGTTAGTTAGTATATAGTATATACAAAAACTTTGTGGTGTTCACTGTCTCCAAATTAAATTCTTTATGATCGGAGTAAACATACATATATGCATAATGTCATTTGTTTTCAGGTCATTATTGGCATAATAAAGTCGACTATAAAGCTGCTGTATCAGAGATTCAGAGTTCTTGTCAAAAACAGCGTCAGTTTATTTGCAAAAGACATAAAAAAAACAGCGTCCTTTTATCAGAGCCAACTCAAAGCTTTTGGAAAA
>NW_013632959.1:0-409 GCF_000695525.1 Brassica oleracea var. oleracea
TTGAGGGTTTTTTTTACGATTAATCTTTAGTTGAGGGGTTTAATTACAATAAACCATATTCTTTATAGTAATAGATATATAGATAGTAAAAGTACAACATATTAGAGTTAAAGAACTTTTCTTGCAATAAAAGTAAGTTAAAGCTGGACTCATGTCGATATATTTTTTAAGTTTATAAGAATTTTATGTATATTTTGAGGCGTGCAAACCTTTTTTGAGCTGACCTAACAATTCAACATCAGCAAGCATTTGTTCATTTGTTGTGACTTGTTTACTTAGCTTGATGTCAGCATGTATCCACTACATAGTACATTTAAGCACTTCTATTATGTAATGAGTTAAACAATTCTGAGATGGTTCCAAGATCATACCATTTATGCTAAAACACTTTCAGATGCCATTGATGAAA
>NW_013632960.1:0-409 GCF_000695525.1 Brassica oleracea var. oleracea
CCAATATCTTCTGCCATATACATGGTCCCAGCTCCATTAATCTTGAGTGATGGTGATTTCCAGTTCACAAAGTAGCATGGCGGCAAGCTTCCACAGTAAAGTTGTTATCAGATATTTCAAAAATGTGAAGCTCAGGAAACGCTAAAGGACCTTGGTCAGGAGAAGATATTGGACCATAGAATTTATTTGAACGAAGCTTAAAGACTTGCAAGTTAGGCAAAGCCTTGAGCCAGAAAGGAAACGTGTCTTCGATGCTGTTGTGGTCCACACTTAGAAACTTCAGAAAGGAGCAATTTAAAAGTGATCTTGGAAGCTTCCCAGTTAGTTGATTGTAGCCAACGTCAATTACCCGCAGAGAGGTGCCTACGTTGAACCTGTCTGGAAGACTTCCTTCCAAGTTGTTCTTCCG
>NW_013632961.1:0-409 GCF_000695525.1 Brassica oleracea var. oleracea
GTGTTGAAGCTTACATGATCCGAGAGTACTTGGTTGTTATTCAAGAAGAGAAGCAAACCGGTTAGGAAGTATGGTGGAGGATGAAGAAGCAATGTCCAAGGCGGCCTCAAGTGTTGAGGTGGTTGGAGTGAGGCTGAAGCATCCTTATGTAGTTCCAGCAACAAGGTGGTGACTCATGAAGAAGAAGCATCCAAGGCTCAGCTAGTTCTTGTATCTCTATGAAGAGGCTGATCTGGTATGTCCGAGCACTTCAACCTAACAAGAAGGTTAGGTGAAAGGGGGAGAGACCAAGAGCAGGCTGAGAGAAGAGTACAAGGCGTGGGGTGATGTGAAGAGGCCATGATCCCGAGTCTTTGTGTCTATCACACTGATACTAAGACACAAAGACTCACTGGCCAATCCCTAGGCC
>NW_013632962.1:0-409 GCF_000695525.1 Brassica oleracea var. oleracea
CAACTTCCAAGTTTGGTTATCACCAACCAAACCCAATGGGTTTCCTCAATCTAGAAGGAACCCAACAAACTTCCCCTCCGACTAGGTGGAGGAAACAGCCATTCCGGCTATCCCTCGGCATACTTCAAGCTTTCCCCTCGGCAAAGACTTTGTCATCATATCAGCTCCATTATCATCCGTACGAACTTTCTCAAGTTCCACTTCCTTAGAAGCAACCACATCTCGTATCCAATGATACCTCCTCTGAATGTGTTTTGATTTCGAATGAAATGTAGAGTTCTTCCCGAGACAGATGGCGCTTTGACTATCACAAAGCAACACATACTTTTCTTGCTTGAAACCGATCTCTTCACAGAAGTTCATCATCCACAACAACTCTTTACAAGCTTCAGTTGCAGCAATGAACTCT
>NW_013632963.1:0-409 GCF_000695525.1 Brassica oleracea var. oleracea
TTTTGTTGTGGAGTGTAAGGGCAGCTGGTTTGATGGATTATTCCATGTTTGGCCAAGTGGGATTTGAAAGCTGTGCTGGTATATTCCCCTCCATTATCTGACCTGAATACTTTGATCTTAACATTGAACTGATTAGTTATGTAGCTCTGGAAGTTTATAAATGCATCGAGTACTCTATCTTTAGATGGTATCATAGTCAGCCATGTATATTTAGATTTCTGGTCTATGAAGGTGACAAAATATCTATGATTTTCCCTAGAAGTGCATGGTGCAGTCCAGACATCAGAGTGTATAAGATCAAAGCATTTCTCATAGATAGTTGATGACTTGGGAAACACAGTCTTGCAATGTTTGCCAATAATACATGCTTCACATCCATCATTTTTGAAATAAACATTAGGCAATAACA
>NW_013632964.1:0-409 GCF_000695525.1 Brassica oleracea var. oleracea
CAGAGCTTGGCCTATATACCAAATCGTATCATCACCAGCGGTAAGAGAAGGAGCTCTTACATTTATAAGTTTTAGAGTATAAAGAGTAATCTGAGAGTTTAGGAGAGATTAGAGAAGTATTAGAGATGATTTAGAGTAGAATCTGAGATCAAGAGACTAAGAGAAAGGCCATGGAGGCTAAGAATAATCTGAACTGTCTAAACTTTATTATGGATGAGGTTACAACATTTATAGGAGAGTCATTAGGGCTTTTACGCAAAAGGAAATGGCACTAGTCTAAGCATGTGAAGTCAAGGCTGAATGGAGTGTCTCCTTTTGAAATGAACGGACATGAGGGCACACATGCTTCTGGCTTTACAGCTTGTCCAAGAGCTGGATGGATAAGGCGCGTCCCAACCTTATCCATAAA
>NW_013632965.1:0-409 GCF_000695525.1 Brassica oleracea var. oleracea
TTAATGTACCTGATAAGAAGACAATAAATCATAAAAATAAATTGATATGTGACCATAACAACAACAAAACACAAGATAATAGATAAAAAAGAAAAAGCATATAAAAAACTTAAACCTACTACTCTAATGAACCAAGTGTGCTTATCACATTTTGAACTAACATAGCATCACAACTGATTCGTGTAGGTAGAAGACCATTTTTCTCCAGCACGGATTTCTTCATATGCGGGATTTTGTACTTGTTTTGTCCTCCACATTTCATGATCTCTTGCATACATGACTGAAGAGTAAGAAAAATACGGTTTACCATTTCCGACAAATACTTTTCGAAAGATTCTTCCACTGCATGAACAAGATCTTCAATGCTTCTCGGGGACTCCTTATGCTGTAACGATTGGATGGCACTGAA
>NW_013632966.1:0-151 GCF_000695525.1 Brassica oleracea var. oleracea
AAAAGAAGTTCATCCTGGTCCTCACAGATTACTTCACCAAGTGGGTTTAAGCCGAAGCCTATGCCAGCATCACCGACAAGGAGGTGCAAAACTTCATCTGGAAGAACATAATCTGCCGACACGGGCTCCCATACGAGATCATCACAGACAA
>NW_013632966.1:327-409 GCF_000695525.1 Brassica oleracea var. oleracea
TCCTGTGGTCCCACACAACAACTCCTTGCGGCGCAACGAAGACTACACCCTTCTCGATGGCCTACGGCGTCGAGGCAATGGC
>NW_013632967.1:0-409 GCF_000695525.1 Brassica oleracea var. oleracea
TGTGTGGACAGCTGTGGAGATTGGTTGGGAGGAGCCTACCATAGTCATAGGAGATGGGAAGAATCCTAAGCCAAAAGAGGATTGGTCAGAGGCAGAACGCAATGCATCTAAGTTTAATGCAAAGGTGTTGTCGGTGATTTTTGGAGCAGTTGAAGCAGAACAGTTCCAGCTGATTCATGAGATTACTTCGGCTAAAGAGGCGTGGGAGATCCTGCTGAATTCGTTTGTAGGAGATGAGAGTGTCAAGAGGACACGTCTAGATCATCTTGGGTCTCAGTTTGAGAATCTCAGGTGATCTGATAATGATTATGTGGCGAGCTTTAGTGTCAAACTCAGTGGCATGGCACATGAAGCATTTGTATTTGGGAAGAAGTACAAGGAGAAGAAGCTGGTAAAGAAGTTACTACGT
>NW_013632968.1:0-409 GCF_000695525.1 Brassica oleracea var. oleracea
CTCGCGATTAGTCAGTTACTGAACGGCTCGCTGCGACTAGCCGTCACCCTATCAGTTCTAGCGGGGCAAATTGACATGCCGATGAGCGTCAGGTCGTTCGAGGAGATGACCTCGATAACCGACATGAAGGACGGAACCTACTCGGTGAAGATGCGACCAAACTGCAATGTGTGCGCCGGTCATCCAAACAAAACGCAGAATTGGCAGCGTTCTTATTTCTTCCTCAAGTCCGACGACTCGGCTTTCGAGGAGCCTCCTCGAGAGGACTATCGGGTTCTATGGAACCGTTCTTGTGGTAAAATATCTTGTCGCGAGCTACGTTTGACTTTGTCGATCTTAACGAAACTTTCTTTTTGTTGTACTCGCAGTTGGCCATCCTACGTCTCCAGTCTATCCCGAGGATTTCCTG
>NW_013632969.1:0-409 GCF_000695525.1 Brassica oleracea var. oleracea
TCAATGGTATCTTTAATTTTCTGGTTTCTTTGCTCAGTTGCCAATAGATATGACAATAGGCCATTATAGGTTGTGAAACCTTTAGTTGTATATGATAGCAACCGATCCTTTGGATTGAATGTGGAATATGTTTTATACAGTAGATCATTATCTGCAACCACTTCATCACATAGTTCAAGACTATGGGCGATTTTCATTAAAGCAGAATCGTATTCTTCCATGGATTTAAAATCCTGGAACCTGAGTATCTTCCAATCATTCATGGCCTTTCGCCATAATTCCATTGAGTATATGGATTTTAGTTTTATCCAAAGATCATAAGGATCCTCAATATCTTCATACTTATTTCTCAGTTCCTCAGTGAGATGATAGAGCATAATTGTTATGGCTCTATGCTTTTCACTTTCAA
>NW_013632970.1:0-409 GCF_000695525.1 Brassica oleracea var. oleracea
TGCTCTCATTATCTTCTTTGTTTGGCTGGTCCATGATCATATCACCTTTTGTCTCCTGCCTCCTTATACTCACACCATCTTCTACTAATTCTCCCATGTAAGCTGAGTATGAACACTCTCCTATAACCATATGCTGAAGTATCTCCTTGATTCTCTTCAAGATCACACTCATACTGTCACCTAAGTGTTCAGACTCGCTATCCTTTCTCCATGCCCTTCTCTTCATTAACCACTCCTTAGAAAGATTTCTCAACCTTCCCTTCTTACAGCTTGTACCTCCCTTCCATCTATATGGCTTCATGTTCAGCTCCCACACATCACAACTGTGTTCAACAAGTTCACATATCTCTTCCATAAGAAAACTAAAGATCACATCTTGCTTCCTCCTCTCTTGACAGCATCTCGGATT
>NW_013632971.1:0-409 GCF_000695525.1 Brassica oleracea var. oleracea
TAACAATAACCTCAAACAAAGAACACAAACATTCATAAGTACACAAAATTTGAGCGTCTTAACTTATGTTTTGCAAATAAGATAGACAACAGCATTGTACCTCAGTTTGGGTTTCCACCAGAAGTATGTCTTCAAAATTCAGAAGTGCATTTGTTGAGTCGCATCCTTCTGGTTCTTGCAAGAAAGAAGTGGTTTTATTAGGTTCGGGAATTTTCTCAAGCAATGAGGGGATAGCTTTAAAAGCAAAAAGTTGCAGCGCCAGAGGGAACCCATAACACGCTGTTGACTGCTGTTTCAAACGAAGGCGCATGACCGAAAGGGATTTATCCATTTTAGAAGGATCAGAAGGTTTAGCTGGTGTCAATCTAGACAGAGTGCTGACGAATGCCTCTCTCCCCCATGGATATTG
>NW_013632972.1:0-409 GCF_000695525.1 Brassica oleracea var. oleracea
GAATCATCCTCATTGTCGTCTAGGTGCGTCATATCCTAGGGCATTGATTTGGAATATCGGAGGCCTTCCGCATCCTTCGTTCGACAATTCACTCCACATCCCTTGTCTTTGAAGCTTTACGGTCTCATAGCAGCAAGGTTTATCCCCTTTACCAACTTAGAGTGCCGACTCCTCAGGAGGTTTTTTCATCATTTGGTATCAGAGCAACACTCTGAGTTTCGTATTCACTTCTATTATCCACCATTCTCATCTATTCATCTTCTACAAAAAAGAAAAGAAAAAAAAGTTTTATTATTTATGTTTTTTAAATTTGCTGGATCATTTGGGAAGTGTGTGTTCAAGTTTTTCTTTCTTTGGGGAGAAAGATTTGAGGACAAATCTTTTTGAAGAGGAGGAGTATGATGTGATA
>NW_013632973.1:0-409 GCF_000695525.1 Brassica oleracea var. oleracea
TTTAAGAAAGTTAGAATAAAAATATATATATTAAAAAAATTATTTAACAAAATATTTAATTACCATTTTCAAACGGACACCGGCGTGGGTTTTTTGGCCCGTAGTGTGAAGCATCGGCCCGTTTTCGTGCTCATCGACCGTGTTACGCGAGTTAGAGCAAGACTGGGCGATTCTAATGGAATCAGGAAGACGCCAATAACGGATGAGGCCATCCCACACATTCGTGGTGAGCTCAGCGGGTTTGCCACGCTCATACTCCTTCACGATCTAGTCACCCTTCCAGTTGGAGACTGTGTCCAACAAGCAAACTTTCACCTTCGCGTTAAACTTTTTCCTCACCCTCTCAGTGATCCCCAATGCCAAATTATATTTTTGTTGTTGGAAAAAATAAATTAACAATTAGTTTTTT
>NW_013632975.1:0-203 GCF_000695525.1 Brassica oleracea var. oleracea
TCCAAATCGGATCACATTCTTTTTCATTTTTTTTGTAAACATTAAAGAAATTTGTTTTTGGAAAGCTATCTTGAATACCTAAAATGATATCCAGATTATATAAATCTATCGTCGGTGAATAAATAAGTTCACATTTACTCTGTTATTGAATATCCACCATAGCCTAGTTGCAAGCCCTTCTACTCTTAGTGTACCCTTATCAC
>NW_013632975.1:284-409 GCF_000695525.1 Brassica oleracea var. oleracea
ATCGGATCACATTCTTTTTCATTTTTTTTGTAAACTTTGAAGGAATTTGCTAGGCTATGGTGCATTTTGCTTTCTTAATCTTTTTCTGGAAACCCATCCTAAAAGTACCATAAGCATTTGACAAT
>NW_013632976.1:0-409 GCF_000695525.1 Brassica oleracea var. oleracea
ATTTTGATGAATCAGAGTACCCAACATTAGGGGGAGAAAATAACAAGTTGGGCAAAGAAATTGTATGGAACCAAACATCCTTATCATGGCAAGATCCTCGGACTCAATCATGTGATTTAGAAGTCCAGAAAATCATTCATATGCAAAAGCTAGCTAATCAATTGCCTGATTTCTTTGCTGACCCGAAAAGAGTGACTAAGTCCTATATACCAGCTTGTAATGCACCAATAAGTATTGATGTCCAGGATGGACACAATCAAGTGGCTACAGAGTCTAAAGCACGTCTTAAGCGTGGTAGACCAATTGGTTCCAAAGATAAAAGACATCGGAAACTAAAGAAAGGTGCAAAAGAAACCGAGGTAATAGATTGTCTAGACAAGGCCGAAATGGCCATGCCTAAGGTACCAAC
>NW_013632977.1:0-409 GCF_000695525.1 Brassica oleracea var. oleracea
CCAAATGCATCCAAATGTCCCCAAGAACTCCATGTGGCACTCCAACATCTGATAAAGACTCATGTATGCAAATTGTAACCTAAACATGGCTAAATCCTAGTCTATATGATCAAAATGCACATGGACGAATGGATAAGATAATGGAAATATCCAAGATATCACTCTACAGGATAAGATAGACATCCTCATTGCTGATAAAGCCACCCAAGAGCAGCTGCACTTTGTTGGTAACCCAAGCCAAGAGACACCACCTGTTGTCCATGAGGTTGAGGGTTTGGAAGGTCAAGAAGAGCTGTGTTTTATCAATAACAATGGTAGTTGGTACAAAAAAGAACCTAAATTTCAGTACAACAACTACCAATATAAATCCTATTCCAACAACCAACAGAGTGGTTATCAGCCTCGGAAC
>NW_013632978.1:0-183 GCF_000695525.1 Brassica oleracea var. oleracea
AACTTAGGGCTTAGGTGGTTAGACTAGCACGGCAAGGCTTAGGACATTCTGTTGTTCCGATAGTTAGCATATATCTACTCCTCTCGGAGAAATCTTGTATTCATATTATTCAATAAAACGCCTCTGAGCGATTATCTATCTTTTTATCGTTCTAAAGTGATTACGCAGAGAATTCGGACCTTC
>NW_013632979.1:0-195 GCF_000695525.1 Brassica oleracea var. oleracea
GATTAATAAGAATTAGTTCTAAAATTAGTTAATTTTCAAAATATTTTCGATTTTTTTTTAAAAAAAATTATATTATATATATATACTAGGATAAGACCCGCGCCTTGCGCGGGATTAAGTTATTATTTTTATTATATTTTGGAGAATGAAACAATAGTTTGGCTTCATTTGGATTACGGGTGTTCAACCCGGATA
>NW_013632979.1:211-409 GCF_000695525.1 Brassica oleracea var. oleracea
CGGTTCGGTTTTTTTCGGTATTTGGTTAGTAAAATATAACTACTATTCTAAATCAATATTTACTTTGACTTTAGTCTTTCACATACTTTTGAAAGATTTCTACTGGACGACTAAATTGATCAGCCAATATTGTTGCTTTAAATCATTAATGTTTATATATATATATATATATTATTTAGTTTGAATATTTATTAAATA
>NW_013632980.1:0-409 GCF_000695525.1 Brassica oleracea var. oleracea
AGCTCGGTCGCTACGTAGCGACCGAGCGGAACAGACGCTCGGTCGCTCGCTACATAGCGACCGAGCGGGATGGATGCTCAGTCGCTACGTAGCGACCGGACAGCGTGCATGTGCGGTAGTTGCGTAATGACTGAGCCTTGTTCGTCCGTGTTCCGATCGTCATACTCGAACCTATCCGTAACCGGTATGGGCATGTTTCTGATGGCTTATGTTTGATCTAAATAGAATTCGAACGAAGCTTTATCTCGAGAACATACGTTGGGATGTTCTCTTGACCGAGCATGATTTGTTCCGGAAAGACATATTCATATTTTGCGGAGATTTGGATATTAACTTCATCGTACCCGTTTTTGACCCCAACATCGCTACGTAGCGACCGAGCGGAACACGCGTTTGGTCGTTGCGTAGC
>NW_013632981.1:0-409 GCF_000695525.1 Brassica oleracea var. oleracea
CCTTTATATATTAAATAATGTCCTTTAAAATTTCTGATGTGGGATACCTATCCCTAATAAAAGACTCAAGGAAAATGGTATAGTGTTGCAGTCCGTTTCCCGAGAACGCACTGCGGTTAGTTATGAGGTTCACCGACCAACACCCACTTCTCTGGTTCACCGGGGAGTTGTATAAGCAAATTATTTTTTTGTCTTATGCCCTTTTCTTCTTACTGCTTCGTATATATTTTCTTTATTTATATTTTGGAATTTGGACCCTTAACTTCTTAATGTTTTTCAAATTTTTACCATCATTCAGAAAGGTAAATTATAAACCTTGTAATAGTTGATTTTGTCCTCCGTAATTTAGAAATCTATATTATCATCTGAGAAGTGAATTTGCTAACTTGTCATGCTCTCCATTATTTTA
>NW_013632982.1:0-409 GCF_000695525.1 Brassica oleracea var. oleracea
TCCACTCGTGGATCTGCTTCCCGTAGTTTTCCATAACTTTATGGACGTAGTGGTTATAGATAAAGAGCGTCTCATCGGAATTTCAGGTGAATTATTGCTGGAAAAAAAAACACAATTAGTAGAAAATTTATATTAAAGATTAAAAATATAAGTAAAAAATTAGAATACTTACCGCAAACTGACGAAACCACAGATGCTGCTTGTCGGTAGGGAAGTCAGTGAAAGTCGGATGTCCCTTGTCGGCCGAGTACATCATACGGTTGATCCATGCGCTGATCCCGTTCCCGGATCGGTTGAACCTAATAAAAAAAACAAACACTTAATAATGAATCAAATTTTAATGAAAAAAAAAATGTTTAATTACAAGCACAAGTTTGGGGGTAGGTTGTATGGTGTAAGAATGACTGGC
>NW_013632983.1:0-409 GCF_000695525.1 Brassica oleracea var. oleracea
AATCGATAACCTAAACTGATAATCAAAACCTAAACTGATAATTAAACCTAAACATAAACCAAAATTTGTAACCTTTCAAAGAAACAGAGCTGGTTCGAGATAATGAGGGTGGAAGTCCGGCGAGTATGACGGCAGATGAGGGCGACCGTGAGGAGAGAGATCCGACGAGGGACGGGTTGAGAAAAGGAGATCCGGCGAGGAGACCTAGATCGAAGTGGATCGGCGAGGAGAGAGTGGAGAGAATGAGATCCGGCGAGACTGAGACATCGGAGAGGACAGGCACAGAGAGGGAGATACGGCGGGGAGGAGTTGCGGGAGAGTCCGGCAAGACTGAGACGTTGGCTGCGAAAAGAGAGGCACAGAGAGAGAGAGATACGGCGGAGAGGAGAGGCGGGAGAATCCGGCGAGA
>NW_013632984.1:0-409 GCF_000695525.1 Brassica oleracea var. oleracea
CTTCATTTTTGTTTAATTTTATATTATTAAAAAAATAAACAATCACAGTAACCATATAATAAAAAAAAATAGATTTTTTTTTTATATGTTATATTTTGATTTTTTAAAATGACTTTAAATTACAAAAATGAGGAAACCTTATATGTTATATTTTTTTTTAAACTTTAAAATACAAAAATGAGGACACCTTATATGTTATATTTTTCTTATATGTTATATTTTTTCTTATATGTTATATTTTAAATTTTTTAAAACGACTTTAAATTACAAAAATGTAAGTTTTCTTTAAGTATACGAATAAAAACATTAAAAGGACATGTATCAGTTTGATGTTTGATTTGAAAGTTTTCAAAATCATATGTAAGATAAAAATCAAAATAATTTAACTGTGAAAACAATACTGTTCACT
>NW_013632985.1:0-409 GCF_000695525.1 Brassica oleracea var. oleracea
TTTCCGACGGAATTCCGAGGAAACCCTATTTCCTCGGAAATTTCCGATGGAATTCCGAAGAAACCCTATTTCCTCAGAAATTTCCGACGGAATTCCGAGGAAACCCTGTTTCTTCGGAATTTCCGAGGACCACAAGTTCGTCGGAAATTCCTCGGAATATTCCGAGGAAGATGTCGTCGGAATATTCCGAGGGATAAACTTCCTCGGAATAATTAAAAAAAACATATTTAAAAATTAGTTCTAATAATTTTAATAAATAAAAAAAACATATTTAAAAAATAGTTTTAATAATATTAAAAATGTTTAATAATTACAAAAAATAGTTTTAATAAATAAAAAATAGTTTAATAATTACAAAACAGTTTTATAAATATGAAATCATCTTTTTATAAATACAAAATAGTTTTTA
>NW_013632986.1:0-409 GCF_000695525.1 Brassica oleracea var. oleracea
TTTCACCGAAGAATAAAAACAAAAGCGAAAACGTTTCTCAAAAATCTTCGGAAACATCGTTATTTTGACATCTCCATATGTCACGTAAATTTAATAAATTCGTAAAAACCGGTCACCCGTTACTTATGCAAAAAATCCTTCGTATAATCAGATCATGTCATACGAAGTAACTTTCGAAAGTAAACGTAACAGGTTTTACGAAAAAGTACTTTCCTTATAGCAAAACCCAAGCTGTATGATCCGACATTGGACGACCAATATAAACTTTACTTCCTCGCACCACGATCTGAAAGGTCTCATTCTTTAGCCCCGCGACTCACTGGCATCCGCTCTCATTCCGCTTGGTCACGTCCGAGCATGAAATCACCCCGCAACTGACTCCGCATGGGCTCTGTATCGAGCTTCTTAG
>NW_013632987.1:0-409 GCF_000695525.1 Brassica oleracea var. oleracea
CTAGAATCATACTGTTAAAACTTTAGTATTATACTCTATTTTTGAAACAATTATAATTTCAAACGAATCTTAAACATCTATTATTGCGCCACATATGGAAGTATATTGATCCACATAGGTTCAATTATTTATTGTTTCCTTTAAACTTTGTAGGATTTTTGGCAACTTACATGTTTGGTAGTTCGACCTTAATTTTTTCCTATATCTCCCAAATTGTTATATTTAATAGAATCTTATAAGCGTTGTTCTTTCATAATTTAAGGTGCACACCACCTCTTTTGAAAAGAAAATATATTACAATTTAAATCATGAGAAGATGTAACAGGAAAAACAGTAAGAATTAAACTCCACATAAAAAAATAAATAACATTTTTAAATGCTTCTTCTAAATTTCTTGC
This sequence comes from Brassica oleracea var. oleracea, assembly GCF_000695525.1. Taxonomy (NCBI): domain Eukaryota; kingdom Viridiplantae; phylum Streptophyta; class Magnoliopsida; order Brassicales; family Brassicaceae; genus Brassica; species Brassica oleracea. Next base: position 399 of record NW_013632987.1, read on the forward strand.
TAAGGGAAGTT
>NW_013632988.1:0-191 GCF_000695525.1 Brassica oleracea var. oleracea
TCCCCGTACCACCACGACCACGACACTGTCGAGGCCGGGTCTGATCAAGACCTGTAAATTAAAAAAAAATATTTAATAAATATTGAAATATATAAATTAATTTTTTTTTTTAAAAAAAAATCCTAAATAATAGTTTTTAATCACGAAAAAAGTTTTATAGATATTAAAAATGTTTAATAAATATATAAAAA
>NW_013632988.1:224-409 GCF_000695525.1 Brassica oleracea var. oleracea
CAATTGTAATGCATACCATTGAGGATTCTTTGTATAGATGATCATAAACCATGAAATAACAAAATTTCGAAATGAATTGTAAGTATTCCTTTTACCGTTCATTAAAGTGTATAAGTGTTTCTCTTATGTTGTGGAGAATTCGTTCGTACAATCGGAAAAGTGTTTATTATAGGGTAAGGAACAAA
>NW_013632989.1:0-409 GCF_000695525.1 Brassica oleracea var. oleracea
GAGTGAATTGATTGGCCATCAATTCGATATAAAGCTCGTTAGAAAAAAGAGAGATTTTTGGACCAAAAGTCCAAGGTATAGTTTTCCAGAGAATGAAATGAAAGATGACCTTGAGGTATGAAAAATGGCTTGTTCCGAGGTCACTGGAGAAAATTTAAAATAGATGCAATATATTGAAATGTCTGGCAGGAGAAAAACGACTTGAGTTGCATCTCGATATTTTAGAAGTCCCTGGAGAGTTAAAGATGCTCTCGGGAAAGTATAAAACTCGGGAAAGTATAAAACTCTGAAAGAGTTAGAACAAGCCGTATATAAGGTATCTTGAACCGGTAACTGGTGATATGTTTACGGCACGATTTGTTGATTGTCATTTTAATGAGGATGAATTTCTAGCGTTAGGGGGAGGAAT
>NW_013632990.1:0-100 GCF_000695525.1 Brassica oleracea var. oleracea
CTCTCAAAGGCGATTTCCGTCGATTCTCTCTAATCCATCGTTCTCATAGCCGTTTATCACCGTCGTTCTCACCACCGTTCTCACAGCCGCTTCCTCTATT
>NW_013632990.1:265-409 GCF_000695525.1 Brassica oleracea var. oleracea
ACTTATAATTAAGACTTTCTAGACGACTTAATTATAAGTCTTTCAGCTAGAAAACTTGCCAGACGACTTAATTATAAGTCTTTGATTGTTAGAGATTGTTGTCTTTGATTGTTTTGCAGGCAGACAAAAAAAATGGAGATGCCA
>NW_013632991.1:0-409 GCF_000695525.1 Brassica oleracea var. oleracea
TTGTCGCTTTTTTTTGTTCCTTTTTCGTTTTTTTTTTAAATCGATTTAAAAAAAAAAGTGAATATTCTCAAATATTTTGTTTCCATATTTTTAGGAACTGATTTCTTATCCGTAGAATACAACTAATATGTAGAAATCAGTTTCTACAAGTTTTTAGAATTATAGTAATGTTTAGAATTTGATTTCTACATGTTTTAGATTTATAGTAAATCTGTAGAAGTCGGTTTCTACATGTTTTAGAATTAGATTAATGTGTAGATTTTGATTTCTAAGAATTTTAGAATGGTAGGTTAAGCGCGGAATGTGTATTCTACATATTTGTAGAATACTCCTATTTTCGTACATCACATATTCTAAACATCGTAGATTCAATGAAAAAAGTAGATTTCGTTTTCTACTTCGTAGAATG
>NW_013632992.1:0-409 GCF_000695525.1 Brassica oleracea var. oleracea
GGGCTTGGCTATACAAAGTCTGTTGTGACTCTAAAACTTTTACCTCACTTAATATTGATTCTGGTTCTTGAGAGAATTGCAGATTGTGAAAGAAAGGCACAAGCAGAGAACATATGTGTAGCTGCGTTCGACTCGACATGTACCGGTATATGCAGATCTGCTGATCCCATTGTGGAGGTTAACATGCAATGTGTTGACATGGAAATCATTATTTGGAAGCTATATTTCGAGGCATTTTCTCAACATATAAATAGACCATAACCAGAGTTTGATATTTATAATACTCAGTGATCATGGAGTCTGCAGAAAACAGTCTTTTTGCATATTCTATATGGAACCAAAAGATATGTCATTTGTTTGAAGATTGTATTATGATAGCTACTAACATAGGAGATGACTAGAGAAAGAG
>NW_013632993.1:0-156 GCF_000695525.1 Brassica oleracea var. oleracea
GGTGCCAGGTGAGATGAGAAACAAACTTGAAGCAAAGAGCACCAAGGTTATGCTTATGGCTATTCCGCATCTCAAAAGGGATACAAGTGCTTTGATCCCACTGCTAGAAGAGTCTTGGTGTCTAGGGATGTGAAGTTCATGGAAGATAAAGGGTAT
>NW_013632993.1:268-409 GCF_000695525.1 Brassica oleracea var. oleracea
GTGAAGAGCCTACTCAAGTGGCCGCTGAAGAACCATCGCACTTTGAACATAAGGGGGGAAGTGAATCTGAAGCTGAAGGGTTAAAAGATCAAGTCTCAGAAGAAGCTGGAGGTCTAGAAGATCAAGGCTCAGATTCTCCTG
>NW_013632994.1:0-409 GCF_000695525.1 Brassica oleracea var. oleracea
TTTCCCTCACACTTGGAAGAAGTATAAACTAAAACGCACAGAATGTCGATCATTCAACATATATATAGAAGCCGCAAAAAACGGCTAGGACCCAAAGCCACCAAACGGCCGGTCTCAAACACATAGTTCACATAGCCTCGCAAGGCCATAACACACATAAATCAAATACTGCCACACTCGGCCTAGATACATCAAACCTCGAAATAAAACTAAGGGAAATAATCCCAACAATCCTAAAAGCTCAAAGTCGAAGAACCCAGACATGAAGACCCCGAACGAGCTCGAAGGCTGGTCCACCTCTCCGTCTGTGACTCCGGCACCTTCATAACCGATACCAGTTCCCGCTTCCACCGTGTCCTCCCAGACCTCGATGGAATCCCAAAGCTGTCGGACCCTTCCTTCGATCGGA
>NW_013632995.1:0-105 GCF_000695525.1 Brassica oleracea var. oleracea
TGAAGCGAAAAGTTTAATTTTTTAAAAACTTTCTAAATTTATGAAATTTTACAATATCTTTGAATATAACAATAAAAAAATATTTTACTAATCTTTATATATATA
>NW_013632995.1:187-409 GCF_000695525.1 Brassica oleracea var. oleracea
CTATTCAATGAAAAAAATATACCGTAAACTTATTATGTTTTAAAAATTGATAGACACATATATATTATAACATATATCAATTTAAAATTGAAAACAAAATGTTTATATAAAAATAAATGAAAATAAAAATTTTAAATAACAAAAATCATATTATCTAACAGTGATTAATCTTTATTACCTTAAACCAATGAAAACAAATTTAAAACTATATAGTTTATTTTA
>NW_013632996.1:0-153 GCF_000695525.1 Brassica oleracea var. oleracea
GTAGGTGTTCCAGGAAGCAAGTCCAAAGAAGGCAGTAAGACCGTTGGCAAGCCAGCAATTGAGTCGAATTAAACGGTTAGTAAATTTTATAAGTTTAAAATCGGATTAAAATCATGGCATCTTCGATTAGAAAATTCTTTAAACCAAGAACCG
>NW_013632996.1:292-409 GCF_000695525.1 Brassica oleracea var. oleracea
AACGGCTTATTCAATAAAAGAACATGAACAAACTCTGTCTTTACAAAACGAGTTTGAAGAAATCAAAATTTTATCCTCACTAGCTTTAGAAAAATATAAACAAAAGGGATTCAACTA
>NW_013632997.1:0-409 GCF_000695525.1 Brassica oleracea var. oleracea
ATGAATTTTATAGGAACTTTCTTGATGTAAAACTATACATTTTTTTTGTTTAATGTGATATTTCTATTTTTATATAATTTACTACCATTTTAAGATAGATGTACATTTTAAGATAGATGTTTAAATCTTAATGTACTTTTTCCATTTTTTAAATGTTTATTTCCATTCCTTATATTTTTTATTTACGTAATATCTATATTTTATATTTTAAAATAGATATTTAAATCTTAATGTACTTTTTCTATTTTATGAAATTGTGTATTTACTTATATTATATATTTTACATTTTAAGATAGATGTTTAATGCTTAATGAACTTTTTCCATTTTTAAAAAAAATTGTGTATTTACTTATTATTATATGAATAATTCATATATTATATATTTACATTATTTACTTATTATTTATTT
>NW_013632998.1:0-409 GCF_000695525.1 Brassica oleracea var. oleracea
ACTGTCAACTTTCATCAGTTTCTGAGAAAGAGAAAAGTTAGAAAATATATATATTGTATATATGTTTTTTTTTTGCTTTAAATTTGGTGAATATATGTATGTTGTATTTAGATTTTAACAAATTTAGTTCTTCTTATATTTAATGACTCACATGTCCGGGGTTTTCAAATAAAATTTAATTAAATTGAGATTTGTTTATTTATATTTTAATATCTGTTATACATATATTTCTACCAATTACAAAAACATAAATTAGTAGATTTAAATTTTTAATGTATTTTTGTCTAACAAATTTAGAATGGCAAGAGCTCACAATTGGTTGTAACTTTACTATTCTATTAAACTTTTCTGTAATTTTATGTTTATATCCCTTATATATTAATTGAGGAACATTTGAAAAGATGTAACC
>NW_013632999.1:0-409 GCF_000695525.1 Brassica oleracea var. oleracea
AGAGTCTTTAAAGGACGGTACTATAGGAATGCTTCACCCCTTGAACCAATCTGATCTTATTCCCCGTCATATGGCTGGAGAAGTATGATCTCTGCTAGATCTCTGGTTTGTAAAGGACTAATCAAAAGGGTTGGAACAGGATCATCTATTTCAGTATGGAATGATCCTTGGAGAATGATCCTTGGATCCCAGCCACTCGCCCGAGACCAGCAAACAAAAATCTTCACAACAGTTACCCAGATCTCACAGTGGATTCCCTCATTAATTTGGAATCCCGAACTTGGAATCTTGAGGCAATCAGGGCTTTGGTGGATCCTCATGGTGCACAAATTATTGAAAGTATTCCATTAAGTAGACATCATATGGATGATAGGAATGGATGGCATTTCACTAATAATGGGAAATATTC
>NW_013633000.1:0-408 GCF_000695525.1 Brassica oleracea var. oleracea
CCCCCATCAAGGAATGTTGAAGAAGATTTTTTAGTCTGTTTTGATTTTACAACCGAGTGCTTTGGACCGCGTCTGCCTCTTCCTTTTGACACTGGCGATTGTTTTGGAATTCTCGTGTCTCTCTCTTGTGTTAGAGATGAGCAGCTCGCGGTCTTGTTTCAACGCTGGGAGACGCATGAAAGGATTGATATTTGTATTACCACTAAGATTGGTCCTAATTCCGTTTCCTGGACCAAGCTTATGGTAGGGGTCCCTGGTTTTATGCTTGACCTTTATGGTGGGAGTTTTTTCATTGACGAGGAGAATAAACTTGCTGTAGTTTTTGATCTAGACATGAGATCTAGGTTCCAAACAGCTCACATCATTGCAACAGATTATGGATACTTGAAATCTGTTGATATCAGAGTT
>NW_013633001.1:0-408 GCF_000695525.1 Brassica oleracea var. oleracea
TTGTTGAGTCTGTAAATGCCACCCGCTTTCATGTGTGGCAAATAAGTATCGATCCTTGCAGATGGGATGAAGCCCTGGATAACAGTTCCCTATTAACAACATTGAAGAGTTATATTAGAAAAGCTGGACAGGAAATCTTTAGAAAGATGACAAATATGTTAAAGATACCCATCAGTCGATATAAACTCAGCAAGTTCTAACAAATATTGATCGTAAAAGGTAGAGCTAATGATTACAAAATGCGAGACAGTAAAAGAATTAGCTTATGTGGTTAAACTATCAAGCACGAACATTCGATTATAAATTAAATGCATCAATATAGAGTAGGCATAGACATATAAGTTTGAATCTAAAATGATATATTAGCATGTAGTCTAAACAATTTGTTAACTTATAACATAAAAAAAA
>NW_013633002.1:0-408 GCF_000695525.1 Brassica oleracea var. oleracea
TATTTTCCATGTCATCAGCTCTTATTTTCCAAGTCATTATTAATGTTACAACAGTCAAATTACGGTTTATGTTACTGACGCTTCTTCTTCTTCTGATATCCAAATCTGATATTTCGAGATACCTTCTTCATTTACTTTTCTTTCCTTATTATATTATGTTCGTTCATCTTTCTATGAAATCTTATAAATCCGGTAATTATTATTTTTGCGACGACAAAGACATAGATTGAGCTTGCTTAAAGGAAGGAGAAGAAGACGAAGTAGGCGGCGAAGAAGACGAAGAATATGATGAATGTCAAAACCAATTTGATATGCTCGACGACTCGGATGGTGCCTCATCTTAAGATGATAACTTCAGTTTATACGGTGACTCTCCAACACAAGACGATGATTCACCAACGCTACCTC
>NW_013633003.1:0-408 GCF_000695525.1 Brassica oleracea var. oleracea
TTAAAAAGATAATATAATTTGACAATATTTTGTTTCCTTTTTTAAAATATATCAGATATGAAATAATACAAATCTATTGGTTGGTGAACCCCGGGGGTGAACCCCGGGGGTGAACCCAAGAATAAGTCTAAAAATATTTAAGCTTTGTTTTATGACAAATAAAACGCTTGTTAAGAAGGAATAATGGCAGCGTAATATAATGTTCTATAAATTATTAAACAAGAAAAAGAAAAGCAGATAGTAAACCATTTTATTTAATTCAAAGAGAAAAACAAACCATTTATCAGGACGAGAGCGGCGGCGATTTCAAAAACCCTAGATCTGCTCCGACGATACCAGCGCGTCCGCGCGCGTCAGGCCATCGGGAGCTCCGATGTTCAGTAGTTAGTCTTCGTCTTTGCTTCACGA
>NW_013633004.1:0-408 GCF_000695525.1 Brassica oleracea var. oleracea
TCTATTGTGTAATCCTAGAGTCTATGTGGATTCGATCCCTAAGTACTCTTTCTTATTACCGTTAGATTAAGTCTAGAGTTTAGTCTAGATTTTGTTATTGCATTTGCTAAAGTTCTCCCTCTTATCCTGCTGATACATGTACTTAAGATGGATGACATGGATTTCGGCCGGACATCGATCGATGAAGTGACAACAATATCAGGCGACGAATCGACAGAAACATTGATCGACGCTTTCCAGAAACATCGATCGAGGATACCCAGTCGGAAGCAGGTAAGTTTTCTCTTACCAAACATGATAGTGAGAAAGTCGTCCTAGGTGAGCCTAAAGGTGAACTAAGCAACGAAATTAGCCAAACCAAAAATGAACAGGGGACTGCAATCCCTGTTAAAATTAATTCGATCTTAA
>NW_013633005.1:0-408 GCF_000695525.1 Brassica oleracea var. oleracea
GAGAAGGTGACTATTGGGTTCCTCTGTTTTCCCCTGTTTCAACCCTAATTCCCCAGAAAATTCGATCTTTCCTTGCTTCTTTCCCTGAGATAATTCTGGGTTTGCGGCTCTGACTCCGTTGGATTAAAGGGTTTTCTTCAAAGACGCATTTTGGTTTCGATAGAGGATAAAAGTTTCCTCTTTTGAGTCGGCTTTGGGGTTGATGGAGGCTCGTGTGGGGAACAAGTTTCGGCTCGGACGCAAAATCGGGAGCGGTTCTTTTGGAGAGATCCATCTCGGTTCGTCTTTTACTCCCAAGTCATTCCGTTCACATCATGTTCTTGATATTTTCTCAATCCCTTTTCTTGTATTTAGGTACTCATCTTCAAACGAATGAAGAAGTCGCCATCAAGCTTGTGAGTTCTTGCT
>NW_013633006.1:0-408 GCF_000695525.1 Brassica oleracea var. oleracea
GAAGAACCAGTATTAGTTTCAACTATCACTGGAGTTGCTTCAGCGTTTGCCTCCAAAGCACCATTATTAGATTCATAAATCATTGGATTTGCGTCAGCATTTGCATTCCAAGAACCATTATCAGATTCACAAACGAAACTAAAACCGCACTTTAGTACCTCACAGTTTGCAGCCTCACAAGTACCATCCGTGACCTTAAATTCAATGGAAGCCTTAGCAGGAATACACCCTTCCTTAAGGCCAACTTCTCTACTTTTGTTGATATTCAACCAACTAGTGAAGCCAATGAAAACATGAGTAGATTTGACTGTGCATTGCTCATTGCCTGCCTCGGATAAACCTCCAACATCACAGTTGAAAAAGCTAGCAGAGGATGTTCCGATGGCATTTTTGAAGTCACATATGCAT
>NW_013633007.1:0-408 GCF_000695525.1 Brassica oleracea var. oleracea
TGATAAACGAGCGCATTCCAGTAACGATGAGACTGGGACCTTCTCACTCTCCAACTGAGAATGTACCAGTTAATGCCCCCAATATTGTGAAACGAAAACCAGGACGCCCACCGGGAGCAGGGAAGAACCAAAAGAAACAAATCCCACCAATGGCTCCAGTACCAAAAAGGAGGAGAGTTCCTCACGCCAAGCCTTCTCCAGTTCGCAAGAAGACAACTAAAAGAGCTGAGAATGCTACAACTGCGAGAACAAAGGCTGGACCGTCTCATGGCGGAGAACATGGCTCATCTATAAGTTCAGAAAACCGCCCTATATGCAACATGATCCCAGCTGCTGCCAGGAAGAGGATGGATTTTCGAATCCACTCCACTCCCGATCCTTAAAAATTACGAGCTGGAACTGTCAGGG
>NW_013633008.1:0-408 GCF_000695525.1 Brassica oleracea var. oleracea
AGAGATTAAGAAACACACGAGCAATGATTGTTCCAAATTCTATCTGCCACTCAAGTATTAGCAGCAGGAATGAACCTAAAACGTAATTAACAAATGTTTTTACAACTCGATGTAGATTGATAGAGCACTGTTCCTAATTGATTTTGGCAAGAAAGAGATATGTTTCTTGAGTAAAGGGGAAAAAGCTTGGGACTCTAGCTTCAAGGGGGGTTAAAGGCTTCCAACACAAACACAAGAGTATAATAAGAGGATTACATATGTATTTAATACAAGAACAGACGTGCTAACAGAATCAGGATACAACAAACAAGATGTGAACTCACGTGACTAGAAGAACACAATAGAGTTTACAGAAAATGGTTTAATTGATATAAGCATTCGATTCATAAACACACAACAACAAGAACA
>NW_013633009.1:0-408 GCF_000695525.1 Brassica oleracea var. oleracea
GGTGGAGAGGCAAGTGGCTCTGAAGCGCCTAGCCAAGCCGTAAGGCCCAGAAGGCGGGCTCAACGGGGAGCTCGTTTCGACCAGTCAGACCGTCTTCCCGCACCAAGGAGTATCCGCTTCGACGAGATAGACTGCCGTCCTGTGGTATACCATCCTGGTGGGATCTTCGAAGAACTACCTTCGCTCCCTCCCGAAGTGTTACGTGATCCGCGAGTTCAATCGTGGGGAAACGTGTTCAGTTCATGTTCTTCCGACGAGACTGTGAAGAATTTGCTAAGGGAGAATGGTGGCGCCGGCGTCACTTACCTCATTCCGTCTACCGAGCAGCGCCCAAGGTCACCACCAGTCGGTTACCAATGCATATACGAGTCCTACTTCAAGGATCAGACTAAGCTCTGGTTCCCAATC
>NW_013633010.1:0-408 GCF_000695525.1 Brassica oleracea var. oleracea
GCATGGGGCCAAAACTAGTATATTATAAGCTTAATATGTTTCTTTTGATTTATTTTAGATTTAAATTTTGGGAAGCGAGATAGATTTTCATGTTGATTTACTAAAAAATAGAAATTGCGTTATTGTTAGATAAAATTCTATCGATATGATTAGATTTATAATAATCGCTATTTAATCATTTATTATATTAAATTAATTCTTAGTTTGTTATAAAAATTAGGTTAAATTATTTTTTTCTTGAAATTATTTTTGTCAACTTGAAATTAAAATATTTTTTTGAAAACAGTTTAAATAACTTTATAAATAAAAATATTATTGTGTCTTATGTTTTAAAAAGTTAAGACATTAATGGGGTATTTTCCACATTTATTTCTAATTTTAGACAAATGTTGTACTATTGTTTCACAA
>NW_013633011.1:0-408 GCF_000695525.1 Brassica oleracea var. oleracea
CGACGAGGCATAGAGGGACGTCCAATAAGGATGAAACGGTTCTCTGCCGCTGCTTGTCTCACCACTTCAGGGGGAAGAACAAAGGGAGCGTCCTCACTTCCTAAGTCGATGTCTTGCATGGCACGTCTGAGATTGTCTGTCATCGTGTTTTGCGTATTTTGCTTGAAAAGATAATGTAGATATTCTGAAAGGAATTCAGCAATAGTACGAAGAAGATAGAAGTTCCATTCTCTTTTATAGGCACTTCTACTAAATCTCTTACTTAATACGTCATCATGTTGAGAAGTTATTCTGAACATGGGGAAACAGGGCATCGTGTGGGTAGAACATGGGTTGTTGTGCCACTCATCGCCATCAGAATCATGCTCAACCAACATGATCGTGGTGAGCCATTGCATGAATTGTAAC
>NW_013633012.1:0-408 GCF_000695525.1 Brassica oleracea var. oleracea
CAGCTTTGCTGGAAAAGTACGAAGCCACAACCACATCAGACCCGCCACAACAAAAATCATCGCAGCCTCGCCGGAAAAGTACGATGCTACAACCACATCAGTCCCGCCACAATGAAGAAACACCACAGCTTTGCTGGAAAAGTACGGAGATACACTACTACCACCAATCGAAGAGAAGAGCCTTCCAACATCTCAAACCAAAGAAGTCCATTAGCTGTACCGAGCTCTTTATTTGGAAAGGAGATAGCCAAAGCGACTGCCACACCCACCGGACCTGCAGAAAAAGAAGACATAGACAATACCAAACACCGGTAGAATGTAGACCTCCACCACCGAAAATTTGACAGTCTCTAACACGTCGCCACAGAAGCAAGAAAACTCCGAGAGACCAAATCGAAGCCCTCCACA
>NW_013633013.1:0-408 GCF_000695525.1 Brassica oleracea var. oleracea
CTTTTAAGATAAAGTTGCAGATAATCCACAAGGCACGACTTTCCTTTTTCGTGAATTTTTTTAAAGTAGGGCCATTTCATAATTACACAAAATAGAGTAGTACACCTCAACGAATTCATTCTGTTTTAATATAATTTTATTTAATGTAATTCATTTAACCCCCCACCCCTCAAAATTCAAATCGTAATAGTAATTAGGATTAAAACCGGTTAGTATGCAGAAACAACTGTTTCGTCATATGAAGAAATTATAGTATACTATAGTATGAAGAAAATATTATATGCACGAATTGCACATTTTTTGTCAAAGAGAAAATAAAGTATTGTTTGCAGCAAATAGCAAATTTGTCCAAATAATAAATTCACTTGTTGAATTAATATGCAATCATAGACTTAGTTATCTCCATTT
>NW_013633014.1:0-408 GCF_000695525.1 Brassica oleracea var. oleracea
AGTTGTGTCATGGTGTTTTGGTCCAAATCGGCCACTAAATCGGGAAAATAAAAAAACTGATTCTTCAAGCTTAAATGACATTTCTACAAGCTTAAAGGTATGATATGGAGGAAAAATGAAAAAAAAAACAACTCAGGCATAAGGTGAAGAAAACGATTCGGGTAGTCGAACCCACACCTAGACGTAATGTTCAACCGTCTTCGACCACTAGACTAAACAACTCATTATTTATTCTCCATAAGTACTCTAATATAGATTTATACATCTGCGACGTATTCAATTTAGTATACTAATTAGGCATGGGCAAAAATAACTGGAACCGAAGAACCGAACCGAACCGAAATATCCGAAACCAGAACCGGGCCAATACCCTCAAATACCCGAACGGTTCCTATATTTTTATATCCG
>NW_013633015.1:0-408 GCF_000695525.1 Brassica oleracea var. oleracea
GATGGGCTGAGTGGAGGTCTTGCTCTTTCATGGAAATCAAGTGTGCAACTCGATATACTGTTTTCCTCGCCGAATATCATTGACACTTGTATCACAAACCATAGTAAGACCTTCTTTGTCTCTTATGTCTATGGTGCACCTCGCAAAGAGGAAAGAAATGAATTCTGGGCCAAACTCTCAGAACTGGGAGAGCAAAGAAAAGAAGCATGGCTGATCACGGGAGACTTCAACGATCTCCTTAATAACTCGGAAAAGGTGAGAGGTCCTCTGCGATGGGAAGGCTCTTTCCTCGCCTTCCGGAGTTTTGTTACCCAGTATGGGATTTGGGATCTCCAACACTCCGGTAATTCGCTCTCTTGGCGTGGTACTCGCTACAGTCACTTCATACAATCCAGGCTTGATAGGGCT
>NW_013633016.1:0-408 GCF_000695525.1 Brassica oleracea var. oleracea
TGAACAACACGCCGCTTCTAGGGTTTGTCATATTCTTCAGTCTCCGACACCAAAAGCTTTCTTCTCCGTTCTCAGACGAAATCAATGGAGTTTCGAGGTATTTATTGACTCAAATCGCCATGAATAATCTATCTGTTTATCTTCATTTGCGTCGTTCCATTTCCTCTTCTAATCAGTTGAAACGCTCAGAGTTACGGATCCATCGACTTTATCATCTTCTTAACTCCATAGACTGACGTGAAGCACGATCTAACATATTGAATGCGTGTATCTACACCTATATAAAGGTTATCATCCTTCACTAGAGCATCATCCACTCAGTCCGTCAAAACACCAAAGTAAATCTACTTTTTTTTTTTTGAAATGGCCAATTCATCAATCTTCTTTTCTGATTTGAAGTTCGGACGC
>NW_013633017.1:0-408 GCF_000695525.1 Brassica oleracea var. oleracea
CGATGGGCAACCGACAAATATAATAAGAGTTAGACGATAAAAAAAAATTGAAGTTAAATTATTATATTAATTTTAATCTTATTAAAATAATCAATTACTTATTTATAATTAATCTTATTTTTTCAAGTCTAATAAATTATGTTTTTAGAACAAGAGACCAAAAAATTACACGTTCCAAACTCTCAAAATAACATTATAACAAATTACGGTTTTTATCAAATAAGCAATAATTTTATAGCATTAACCAAAACGAATGGTTTCAGTTTGGATAGAAAATACTATTATTAATAAAAATAAATCTTGCACTAGCCACTAGGTATTAGCTAAAATATTTATGTAACTATCGCCATCTCAAACTTTCAATTATTAAACTAATTACATTGGACCATATATTTAATATAAAAAAAT
>NW_013633018.1:0-408 GCF_000695525.1 Brassica oleracea var. oleracea
AACCTTTATAGTTTCAATGATATAAATGTTTAATAAATATTTGGAAACGAATCTAAAGGGTTTATCATTTATAGGGCAACCGGAAAGGCATTTTTCTAGAACCCATCTTTCTATATAAACTGTTGACTGACGCCTATTTTATCAAACCTAATTTCAGTCATCTTCGCCGACATTGTCTCTACAATTCTTTCATAATCTCAAAAGAAATCCTTTGTAAGCTTTCATTTTCTTTATTTCTTAGCAACACATGTATATCATTACTCAGTTATTTGATTATCGAATCACGGTTTGTTACTTCAATTTGACGTAATATAATCTGGGGAGTTTTCAATACATGTGGATCATCTTTCTAGGGAAATAGAAGGTGTCATCGGAATAGTTAAAAAGGTTTTGTAAGATCTCTATAGT
>NW_013633019.1:0-408 GCF_000695525.1 Brassica oleracea var. oleracea
TTTGGTGGGATGCTTCCCCTAGTGTAAAAAAGATGAGTTGGATTGCGTGGGAAAAACTCGCAAAGCCGAAGAACGCTGGCGGTTTAGGGTTCCGTGAAATTGCACAATTCAATGATGCAATGCTTGCGAAACTGTCTTGGCGAATCCTCAAGGAGCCTTCTTCCCTACTGGCAAAAATCGTTCTAGGCAAGTATTGCATTAACTCTTCTTTCTTAGACGTAAAGGTTCCAGCAAGTGCCTCACATGGCTGGAGAGGTCTCTTGGTGGGACGTGATTTGCTCGTTAAGGGATTAGGCTGGGCAATAGGGTCAGGGAATGAAGTGGAGATATGGAATGAACCATGGCTATCAACTGTTGAACCAATGTGTATCATGGGACCACCCACTGAAGAAAACCGTAACTGGCGGG
>NW_013633020.1:0-408 GCF_000695525.1 Brassica oleracea var. oleracea
AGAAATTACCTCCCTTCTTATAGGCATGAGAAGTTACTATTTACTCGCAGATTTTTGGACACAAACTTCGCCCAAATACACCAGTCTCATCCGAACTCGCCATACCGCCCATTGGAACCTCGCTAGAAATCCACACTCCCAACGAGCTGGGGGGCTAACTGTTGGGGTCGAAAACGGTTACGACGAAGTTAACGTCCAAATCCCCGAAGAAGAAAAACGTAGAAACCTTCTTCGACAAATACTTTTTCGTAATAGACTCCTCTTTACGAAAAGCTCTGCGGAAGAAACGCGAGTCATCGAACAAGAGCTCGAAAAGGATCGCTATGCAGCAACAGAACACACGTTCCGCTTGGTCGCTACATAGCGGCCGAGTTCGAGCCAAAGCTCGGTCGCTACGTAGCGACCGAG
>NW_013633021.1:0-408 GCF_000695525.1 Brassica oleracea var. oleracea
CGTCCAGACAATATTTACTTCAACGAAAGGTCTGGCGACTGTGGACCTTGCGCGGTAAAATTTCTGGAAATGCATGCAGCGGGATACTCCTATGAGGATATGGGGCAGATCGATGACAAAAAGGTGGACATATTCCGTCAGAAAAATGCGATGGATACCTATGAAGAATTTATTGGAAACGCAAAAGTTCAAAACGATGGTTGAAGACGTGTATACTGCCTGCTTCATTTCGTTTGTTAAACCGAATTGTTAACGGTTATTGTATCTTTTCATTCATCCAGACACTATAATTCAAACAGATCAGTTTATCTTTGAAGGTCTTATATTGTATTTCTTATATATTTAGGGTTTAGGGTTTAAGGTTTAGGGTTGCATGTTTAGGGTTGCATGTTTAGGGTTTAGGGTTAT
>NW_013633022.1:0-408 GCF_000695525.1 Brassica oleracea var. oleracea
TTTAGATAGTTTTTGTATTGAAATAAATTACTCTAAATAGATAAGGTAGGTTTAGGGACTAAATTTAGACCATGACAATATATTATGTTATATTTAAAACTTTGTAAAGCAATATATAACTGGTATACTTTTGTCTCTCTCAATGTTTCTTGTCTTCGTTCACAATCTTCTTTCTCTTTATTTTTTTAAATATAAGTTTCAAATGTTTCTAAATCTTAATTTAGAAAAAAAAAGAGCGATTTTATTACAAAATTGCAATTGAAACAAAATATCGTTTAATGTTTAATGTCATAAACATCTTATAGTCGGTTATTTCATACGTTACTCGTTTATCTTTACCAAATAAGTGCCATATTTGTAAAACATAATTTTAGAGTAATGTAAATCCTAAATAATAAATAACGGCAA
>NW_013633023.1:0-408 GCF_000695525.1 Brassica oleracea var. oleracea
ACCATACTTCTCTCAGCCTTCCCACAAGATGATAACACTCATCCTTTCCTTGTCTCAAGCCGCGGATCACCCATTTGTCCTCAATGACTCTTACAAGCTTGGACTTGCCTAAAGTTGCTTCAATCTCACTCTTTGTAGTGTCTCCTTGAACAACTTCATTTCCCAGCTTCAGACCTCTTGTCTGACCTTCTTCAGTAGCCATTTCCATGAAAGGTTTCCCCTTTCCATGACTACTCCATAACCCACAGCTTTCCAAAGCTCTCTTTGCCCATCTTGACCAATCGCCATCTCTCTCTTCTTCAAGCTCCATGGTTGTGATCTGTGCTTCATCTCCTGTTGAGGTTGATTGAATCGACCTGAAAACCTCCCAAATACCCAGAAACTGAAGAACAGCTCAAGAACAGCTCA
>NW_013633024.1:0-408 GCF_000695525.1 Brassica oleracea var. oleracea
ATTCAACTTCCTGGTGATTCTCCACTACTTTATGTATCAAAAATCAACCTTCTTACATCGTGATTCATCCGGGGTTGATTAGAATGACAAAGAAGTTGTCATATTCCCAAACAGGAAAGCTGGGATAACGTTATTTGAAAGTGGGATAGCTTCTTCATCCTAACTCCTATGAGATTTATTCAACTTCCTGGTGATTCTCCACTACTTTATGTATCAAAAATCAACCTTCTTACATCGTGATTCATCCGGGGTTGATTAGAATGACAAAGAAGTTGTCATATTCCCAAACAGGAAAGCTGGGATAACGTTATTTGAAAGTGGGATAGCTTCTTCATCCTATCTCCTAAGAGATTTATTCCAATTCTTGGTGATTCTGCACTACTTTATGTATCAAAATCAAGCTTCTTA
>NW_013633025.1:0-408 GCF_000695525.1 Brassica oleracea var. oleracea
AAGGGCCAACGTGCTGATATGCATACTGATGGACAGTCATCGTGGGCTAAAATCAACAGGATAGTCGACGGGAAGGGCCAACGTGCTGATATGTGTACTGACGGACAGTCTTCGTGGGCGAAAATCACCCACAGACAGTCCTCGTGGGCTAAAATCACCCACGGACAGTCCTCGTGGGCGAAACTCACCCACGGACAGTCCTAGTGGGCAAAAATCACCCACGGATAGTCCACGGAAAGGGCCAACGTGCTGATATGTGTACTGACGGACAGTCTTCGTGGGCGAAAATCACCCACAGACAGTCCTCGTGGGCTAAAATCACCCACGGACAGTCCTCGTGGGCCAAAATCACCCACGGACTGCCAAAATCACTCGAGAAGCCAAAAATTCAAAAATTAATATTTTTGA
>NW_013633026.1:0-408 GCF_000695525.1 Brassica oleracea var. oleracea
CACATAAATGTTTGGGAGTCCTTCATATCTTAGCCCAATGGTTCCCCTTTCCACATCTATGGCACGCTGGTTTTGGTCGAGCTTTGTGGTTTAAAGGATATACCACGGCTACTACCTTGACCATGGCTCAAAAAGGGTTGATACCCACGGCCTCTGCCATAGTGATTCCCACGGCCAAATGTGTTATAGTGGCCATGGCCATGTCCTTTCCACCTTCCACGGCTATGACCGTGTGGTATATCATTCTGGACGTGGTTACCTTTTTTTCTTCTGCGGCCTTATTGGTATCAGGTAATGGGGTTAATCCAGGAGGTCTCAATTCACTGTTTCTCATCAGTAATCCATTATTTTGCCCAGTAGTTAGCAATAGACTCATCCACAGACTTATAGTCCTGGATTCTGGGATTC
>NW_013633027.1:0-408 GCF_000695525.1 Brassica oleracea var. oleracea
AGAAGACGGATTCAGACTGGGTATTAAAAAAGGTGTCACAGCAGCAACAAAAAAACTAAAGAAGCCTAATATCAGTATGAGACAATTCTTTGCTTATCGTCTTCATGAGCGTAAGAATGAGTCCCACTGTCTCTTACATTCTAGGCGACTCTTTCAGCAATTCATCGTTGATGCCTTTACAACTATTGAGTCAAACCGCTTACGATATTTGAAGTTCAACCAGTCTACTCTACGGTCTGATAGTTATGATTCTATAAAGGAGTCTGAAAATGCTGGAAGGATTGATATGCATGAGCAAGGGACATAATTCATATTGCCAGCTTCTTTTGTTGGGAGTCCTAGATATATGAAAAATAACTACTTGGATGCTATGACAATATGTAAGCATTTTGGATTTCCGGATCTATT
>NW_013633028.1:0-408 GCF_000695525.1 Brassica oleracea var. oleracea
GGATTTGCCATATTGGAAAAATCATCTTCTTAGGCATAATCTTGATGTTATGCATATTGAGAAGAATTTTTTTGACAATATCATCAACACTGTCTTGAATGTGGAAGGAAAAACAAAAGATAATCGAAAATCACGTTTGGATTTGGCTGATATATGTTCGCGTGAGGAGTTACATTTGATGGACAATGGCAAAGCTCCAGTTCCCATATTCCGGTTAGATGCAAGCGCAAGGAATGAATTCTTTCAATGGATAGTTGATGATGTTAGGTTCCCCGATGGATATGCTTCAAATCTAGCTAATTGCATCGACGACCACGCCGGTAGATTATATGGGATGAAAAGTCATGATTGTCATGTATTCATGCAACGTTTGTTTCCATTCGCGTTTGCTGAACTCTTACCAAAAAA
>NW_013633029.1:0-408 GCF_000695525.1 Brassica oleracea var. oleracea
ATGGTTTGGTACCTTAGATGTTTAGCTGCGCAACCTTTTCTCAATGTATGGTTTGGTTTTCTTATGACCTCGGATTTGTATTCTATGCACCTTTCTCTTTTTCTTTCTGAGGTTCCTTATCTTATGAAACACTTTGGTCTATCTTGTATAGACATTGTAGCAACTTGATTGTGTCTCTTTCTAGGACATCAGATTTCGTTTGGTGCTAAGCTGGTTATGACTTAGTCATTCTTTTCTTTTCGGGTCAGTGTCTGGCATCTCGATTAGCTAGCTATGTATAATCTTTTCTTTCTTTGGACGTCTATAAGTCTAATCCGAGGATATTTGCCAAGACAATGATGGTTGATACCATTCGTTTCTCATCATTCTTTACTCTTTACCAGCTTATAGCTTTCTCCTTTTAATGTT
>NW_013633030.1:0-408 GCF_000695525.1 Brassica oleracea var. oleracea
GGTTCTTTTCTATTCTAGCCTAAAATATGCAAATGTACTTAGTAAAAATGAGAGAAAATCATGATTTAAATCATGAAGATTATGTTATCCTATACCTTATCAATTAAAAGGTTTATTTTCCTCATCTGTGCAGTTTTCAGATCCTCATCGTCTGACTATTAAAATGTTAAATGGAGAAACATTAGAGTTATATTCGTAGCAAAATAACATAAGAGCAAAAATAAAAAAATAAAAGAGTGAGGAAATCTCATTGCCACCTTGAATACCGCAGTGGAATAACTCATGGTATCATCCAAGAATAGAGCAAAAAGCTCATTGCTCTGTAAAAATATCAAGTGATAAAGTAAATCAAGAACCCTACCTCATGAGACAGAAAGGATGTGAGCATAAGACAACTTACAAGGTCAT
>NW_013633031.1:0-408 GCF_000695525.1 Brassica oleracea var. oleracea
CAAATTATAAGGAGATAAACTCCTATGTGGTGGATGCTGCTACAGTTCTTCGAAATTGAAAATGGTCTGGTCATAGAAATGAAATTAGATACAAATGATGTAGTAAGCAGCATATGGATCACTGGATAAGATGAAAGAACAGCTTCGTTCCTAAGCTGATTCATGGACTGAAACATAAAGCAGCTGCATATAGTATGTAAAAGAAATTGATCACGCATGATCATTGATCTTGGAGTTGTATAAAAGACAATCCAATACAGTCCATATATTTGAAATTCCTTGTGATTATACTAAACCTAAAAGAGGTTAGTAGGCATAGAATAAAACTATGTGGGTATCCGACCAAAAGCGTCCGGCCCCAGCCCTTCAAACCAAAGATGTCCGACTCTGTCCGTCTAAGGGCGTCCG
>NW_013633032.1:0-408 GCF_000695525.1 Brassica oleracea var. oleracea
CTGTATGCAACTGATTCGGATTTCAAAGAAGTGTTCATAAAGTGTTCGAAAACGGCATATGGAAAGTACTATCAAGCTTCTGGATTTTTATTCTTTGATAACCGTTTGTGTGTGCCCCAATGTTCTTTGAGGGAATTGTTTCTCAGGGAAGCTCATGGAGGAGGCCTTATGGGACACTTTGGAGTCAAGAAAACGCACAAGGTGGTGAATGAGCACTTCTATTGGCCGAGCTTGATGAAGGATGTGGAACGGATCTGTGGCCGATGTGTGGTTTGCAAGAAAGCCAAGTCTAAATCTAAAAACCAAGGTTTGTATTCTGCTCTTCCCATTCCTTCTCATCCTTGGGTAGACATATCTATGAACTTTGTGCTTGGATTGCCTAGGTCTAAATCTGGTCGAGACTCTATC
>NW_013633033.1:0-156 GCF_000695525.1 Brassica oleracea var. oleracea
CATGGAGCATCCAACAACAACTCATTTCAAGGCAGCCAAGAGGATCTATATCAAAAGTACAATCAACTTTGGCTTGTATTACTCTATTTCTGACGATTACAAGCTTGTTGGATATAGCGATAGCGATTGGGGTGGAGACGTAGATGACCGGAAAAG
>NW_013633033.1:202-408 GCF_000695525.1 Brassica oleracea var. oleracea
TCTGTCACTCTTTCTACTTGTGAAGCGGAGTATGTGGCAGCTACTTCATGTGTTTGCCATGCTATTTGGTTACGAAACTTGCTAAAGGAGCTGAACTTACCACAAGAGGAGCCAACGAAAATCTTTGTGGATAACAAGTTGATATCTTCTCAATTTGCTTTGTTTTAACCATTCATTCTAGCATATGCTGACCATTTAGGATAGCA
>NW_013633034.1:0-408 GCF_000695525.1 Brassica oleracea var. oleracea
AGTTCTCGATGATTTTTCGCATCATTGTAGTGCCTGAATGACCAAGACTATCATGCCATAGCGTAAAATCACCAGAATTTTCCTTAATCACCAAATGTGATTCAATGGTACTTATATATGTATGATGCAGACCAGAAGAGAGTTTTGGTAATTTTTCCAATACCTTTTGTTTTCCCGATTTCTCAAGAGTAATATACATATACTTCTTTCCATCCTCAGTTGCAGACTGAGGAGTATCAAATCCTTGAAGAAATATGTCTTTAAAACTCAACAAATTCCTTTTAGAATTTGGAGAAAATAGTGCAATATTTATCGAAAATTTTGTCCCATTGGGTAATGTGAAATGGGCTTTACTAATCCCTTCAATCAAGTCTGCATGACCCGATATTGTGTTAACAGTGATATTTG
>NW_013633035.1:0-408 GCF_000695525.1 Brassica oleracea var. oleracea
TTTCTCAATTGTATATTTACTTATTCTATTTTTTTTTGTTTTTATATGAAATGATAATATTATTATAGATGTTTAATGTAATATTTGTATTTATTATATTGTATATTTACTATATTTACATATTATTTATTTTTTCTTATATTGTATATTTACTTTTTATTGTTTAACGCAATGTTTCTATTTCTTATATTGTTTATTTACTTATTATATATTTTTCCTTATATTGCAAATTTACATATTATTTATTTTCTATTTTTTAAATAATAATGCCACATGTCATATTTCAGAAAATTAGTAATATTCAAATGTAAAACTATATTTTATGCCACGTGTCATCTTTCGATGGAAATTTTTTTTGCTGATGTGGACGCTTTATGGAGCCTCAAAAGCTCATTTTTATTAGTATAG
>NW_013633036.1:0-408 GCF_000695525.1 Brassica oleracea var. oleracea
AACATATAAGAAAAAATCTAACATATAAGAAAAATATAACATATAACGTGTCCTCATTTTTATATTTTTAAAGTCGTTTTAAAAAAAAATATAACATATAAGGTTTCCTCATTTTTGTAATTTAAAGTCATTTTAAAAAATTCAAAATATAATATATAAGAAAAAAAAAATCTAATTTTTTTTATTATATGGTTAATGTGATTGTTTAACTTTTTTTTAATAATATAAATTTAAACAAAAATGAAGAAGGATGCAAAAATTGTTATCTAATCTTTATTATTCATAATCATTAATTGTCATATATATGTAAATCATATTAGGTAATTTTGTAGTTTTTATTTAATGAAAGAATACGCACTTTTTATATTTTAGGTTAATATAATATTCTCTAGTGGACATTAAACAAAT
>NW_013633037.1:0-408 GCF_000695525.1 Brassica oleracea var. oleracea
TCCTCATCACCAGCCTCTATAGCCTCTCTATCAGATAGACCGACGTAGCCATCAATTTCATCATTCTCTTCTGAAAATTTCACTTCTTCATTGATGAACTCCACATGTAGAACACTTCTACACTTCTCATGGTTTACTTGCAGTAGATAACCAAAGATTTCGTCATCATTCCGGATGTATGATGGCTTGTACGAATACAATACCATTGGAAAGTAACTAATCTTCACTTTCACCTTAGATTCATCTACCTTTATCTTTCTGCAAATACACTCAACCAAACCAGAGTAAGTGATCTCCTCCATTGACTTCCTAAACAAAATCGTGTGAATTTCATCTTCTCCTTCACCATCTCCTGAAATCTATTTTATTTCAGCCCCATCTTTCATATAATATCCCCCATAATCAAAA
>NW_013633038.1:0-408 GCF_000695525.1 Brassica oleracea var. oleracea
GGAGGAAATATCTTCTCCAAGTTGCACAAAAAGATGGGAATGTTCTCCTAAAACTGTTCCACAACTTCGTCTTTAAGAGTGTGTGTGCTCAGATCCCTGAAAAATGCTCCAATGCCTTTTATATTCCAAAAAAAATTAAACACATTGTTAGTCATATATTATTTTGCAAACCAAACCGTTATAAAATTATTGCGCTATAAAACACTACCTGCAAGTACTTCATGTACGTTTGTTGGAAGTAGCTCCGCAAATGCAAAGGGCAATAGTCGTTGCATAAAGACATGACAATCATGACTCTTCATCCCAGAGAACTTTTGACCCGTTTCAACACATCTAGAGAGATTTGAAACATACCCATCGAGAAACTTCACTTCTGATGCCACCCAGTTGAACAACACCGACTTTTTT
>NW_013633039.1:0-408 GCF_000695525.1 Brassica oleracea var. oleracea
CGTGATGTAAGAAGCTGTATTTGGACACTTAAAGTAGTGGAGAATCACGAGGAATTTGAATAAATCTCATAGGAATAAGGATGAAGAAGCTATTCCACTTTCAAATCAGGTGATTCCAGTTTTCCTGTTTGGGAATATGACAACTTCTTCGTTATTCTAATTAAACCAGGATGAACCGCGATGTAAAAAGCTGTATTTGGACACATAGAGTAGTGTAGAATCACGAGGAAGTTGAATAAATCTCATAGGAGTTAGCAAGAAGAAGCTATCCCACTTTCAAATAATGTGATCCCAGTTTTCCATTTCGAGAATATGACAACTTCTTCGTCATTGTAATAACCAGGATTAACCGCGATTTTTAAAGCTGTATTTGGACACCTAAACTAGTGGAAAATCACAAGGAAGTTG
>NW_013633040.1:0-408 GCF_000695525.1 Brassica oleracea var. oleracea
TCATGTTCTTCCATCTTCAAGTTCTCAAATTTTGATTTGAAAAAGTCTATCCTTGAACTCTTAACCTTCTCAGTTCATTCAAAGTGTAATTGCAGAATATCCCACGCCTCTTTTGCATTTTTGCATCCTTGAATCAGATCGAGTTGCTTCTTTTTGACTGATGTAAAAATACCACATAAAGCTTTTGCATTATACTTTGACATCTCATTCTCACGCTTTGTCCATTTAGCCAATGGTTTGTTGACCACAACACCATCTTTATCTACTGCTTTGGGAACTTCATAGCCATCTTCCACTGATGCCCAAACATCCGTATCAACACTTTGTAAGCTTACCTTCATCTTCACTTTCCAATGCCCACATTGTTCAGGATCAAGCATAAACTCAGACACCATACTTCCTGATGTA
>NW_013633041.1:0-408 GCF_000695525.1 Brassica oleracea var. oleracea
AACTCGCCGGCGAACACAACCACGCGACGGTTCAGCTCGCCGGCGAGATGACCGGCGCGATGGCTTAGCTCGTCGGGCGAGTGGAACCACACGACGGTTCAGCTCGCCGGTGAGCTGACCGGCGTGATGGTTGAGCTCGCCGGCGAGCTGACCCGCGTGACGGTTCAGCTCTCCGGCGAGTGGCTTTTGTGCGGGATTCGCTCGTTCGTTCACTTCCGATCTTTCTTTCAGTGAATGTTTTGCGAGAAATCCGTGAATAAGAAATAATCATAGCCGTTGATTTCGAAATAACCGTTTTTGACCCCAACAATCTGCTTGAAGAGTTCGGTCTGCGGGGGTCAAGACGGCCACGTTTATCCTTTCAACCACAAAACAATCCCAAAACCGGGCAGCTACTTCGGGGGTCAC
>NW_013633042.1:0-135 GCF_000695525.1 Brassica oleracea var. oleracea
TGTTTGGGAATATGACAACTTATTCATCATTCTAATCAAACCAGGATTAACCGCGATGTATGAAGCTACATTTGGATACATAAAGTACTGTAGAATCACTAGGAAGTTGAATAACTCTAATAGGAGTTAGAATGA
>NW_013633042.1:144-408 GCF_000695525.1 Brassica oleracea var. oleracea
CTTTCAAATCAGGTGATTCCAGTTTTCCTGTTTGGGAATATGACAACTTCTTCGTCATTTTAATCAAACCAGGATGAACCGCGATGAAAGAAGCTGTATTTGGACACCTAAAGTAGTGTAGAATCACTAGGAAGTTGAATAAATATAATAGGAGTTAGCATGAAGAAGCTATCCCACTTTCAAATTACGTGATCCCATTTTTCCATTTCGGGAAAGCGACAACTTCTTCGTCATTCTAATCAAACCATGATGAACCACGATGTA
>NW_013633043.1:0-408 GCF_000695525.1 Brassica oleracea var. oleracea
GTCCAAGCCTCATATGCCACAGCTTAGTCATATCTTCCTCTGAGATCGCTGGTGATGCAACATTTGTTGAACCTGTAACGGTAGTACCCTTAAGCAAATATAGAGTACTGTTCATGAAACCCTTCAGAATCACATCAGAACCCTTGCAGACATTCAGAACTCCATCACCACCCGAATATTTGAACCCTCTACTGTCCAGAAGACTCATGGATATCAAATTCTTCGTCATTGATGGAACATGCCTAACCTCGTTCAATGTGCAGAATCTACCATCATGTGTGCTGAGCTTGATTGAGCCGATCCCAACAATCTTGTAGACAAAATCATTTGCCATCTTAATCTTGCCGTCAAGTACCTCTGGGTACTTCGAAAACCACTCTCTCCTTGGTGTCATATGGTAGGATGCTC
>NW_013633044.1:0-408 GCF_000695525.1 Brassica oleracea var. oleracea
CTGGGCTAATGGGCTTCGTCTGGTTTGTGTTACGGCTTACTCCTTGAGTTAAACCTAGATCTACGGAGGCAAGTCGCGAGTCTCTCCATCTCTTCCCCATGTCTCTTCGTCTTCTCCTCTGTGTTTTGATCATCCCATTCTTCGCGATCGGTTTCTTTCAATCAATTCCGCCATCAATTTCTTCTTTATGGTTTCTTTTCATCTTCCCCCTTTCCTCTTTCTTTATATATTGTTTCTTCCCCCGTGTAAAAATCAAAATCCTAGAAACTCAATCGATGGCGATGAAACCACATGGTAAGTCGATTGTGTCCTCCGATAACGACGAAAAAGTCGTCTTCTTCAGAGATCTCTCGCTGGGTCCCCACGAAGCTCAGTTGCGGTTTTGGCTCATCCATTTCTGGGAGGCTT
>NW_013633045.1:0-408 GCF_000695525.1 Brassica oleracea var. oleracea
GTCGAGTCAATGCCCAAACCCCGACAGTTCCAGCAGACTGTCTTCATAGCGGCAGTGGTGGTTCTGGGCCCACTGCGCCTCCTTCCTTTGGTGTGTCCTCCGAAGGGACATCAGCAGCATCATTGTCAATACTCCTCTGTGGTATTGTCTGTGTACCTTCATTCTTCTTGCGTCTTGTGTATCTCTTCGTGCTAGATTCACCTTGTTCCAGATTTGTAAATATGCTTACATTCTCATTAGCAGCCTCCATCCAAGCTTTCCTCTTCAGAGCTTCACGGGTATCCGAACGTTCTAAAACCGCAGACAGAGGATTAAACATTTCATTCATATTGTACTCCTCCAAAAACATTGTTGGCATTGTATTACCATACCAGAGCGCATCATCTTCCTCTGCAATCTCCTCCACTT
>NW_013633046.1:0-408 GCF_000695525.1 Brassica oleracea var. oleracea
AGACCGATCTTCTCCGTGAGCTCTTTACCGGCATCGGTGGAGAGATGCTGCTTCTTCACATTAGTTTAGGTGCTGACACGTGTCTTTAAACGTGTGTTAAGGATCGGTTACAAAATAGCTACATCAAAGACCGGTGCTTGGGATATTATGTATTTTTGATTTAATTAAATGAGTCATTAATTTTAAAAACCCTCTTAAGGATCGCCGATAATGATGGTCTCATGGGACACTCGTCCTTCTCTCTCTCATCTCTCCTCTGTTCTTCTTGGCCGGTGTGAATCATCGCCGGTATCATCAACCCTCAATTTCGTTTTACTATCTCTGTACTGAGCTTGTGTTCCTTTTGGTATAGATTTGTAATGCAAGAGAAGTTGATCATCGTCGGAACCATTCACCACAAGCCCAAAC
>NW_013633047.1:0-408 GCF_000695525.1 Brassica oleracea var. oleracea
CAAGCGGTCTCGTGTCGGTAACCTGCCAAGGAACGCTGTCCAGGAGACGAAAGAACAGCGAGGAATCTCCTCCTTGAACCAAACAAATGAATGCCACTGTACTGAAGGGTTATGCGTGCGAAGCCTCTCCCATGTCACACGCGACGAGAAGGACGCAGCAAAGCCTCCGGACTGGTTTCTCCACAAGTAGGCATCTTTGCCATTCGCATCAGTCGGGACTCTAGTGGTTGATAGGATAACATGGAGTGTTTCTGCAATATCCGACCGAGCGGGCGGTAGATTCCAGTGGCCGTTGCTAACTGCTTGAGAGACCGTAGCATTAAGTGGAATCCTTAGAGTTCTAGGGCCTGATGAACCAAAAAATAAGAGTAACGGACCCAACTCTGTCCAATAGTCATACCAAAACAT
>NW_013633048.1:0-229 GCF_000695525.1 Brassica oleracea var. oleracea
GAGGAGGGAGAGGAGCCGGAGAGGAAGAAGAGAGAAATGGGGAAGAAAAAGTGTTTCGTCGTTATAAAACCTAGGGTCCGATAGATAGTTTCCGTTGGAATTTCCTCGGTTTTTCAATTTCAATTTTCGCAAAATATTTCGCGGCTGGTTTGCCCGGTTAAATGAAAATATTCCGAAGAAATTCCGACGGACACTTAAATATCCGTCGGAATTCCGTCGGAATATTCCG
>NW_013633048.1:247-408 GCF_000695525.1 Brassica oleracea var. oleracea
GCATGTATTTCTGTTGGTTTAGATTGTTCCTCGGAATATTCCGAAGAAATTCTGACGGACACTTAAATATCCGTCGGAATTTCCTTGGAAATTTCATTGATTCGAGGAAAAAGCATATCCTATGCATGTATTTCTGTTGGTTTATATTGTTCCTCAGAATA
>NW_013633049.1:0-408 GCF_000695525.1 Brassica oleracea var. oleracea
ATATTATAAACTTATTTTACAAGTTTTATTTCCTATAAATAAAATTATCCGGCTCTTATGTGGTTGATTGGTTAGTGATGTAGCTTTAGATTTTTTTTTTGTTTTAGAAAATAGGCTGTGTGAGTTTTATCCTTTGGCTTTAATTTTTTTTATTGTCGATTTAGTTTCAAAACACTTAATAAAAGCTGTATAAAATTTGATTTTGATAGCTAACGTATTTCATTTTCTAACTTTTTTTTGTTGTATCTTTACTTTTTAAAAGTAAAACATAACCACTACAAGAAAACAGCGGCATACTGAGGGAAAAAATCGTCGGTATGTCGTCGGAATAACGCTATTCCGATGACATACCGACGGAAATAAGTCCTCGGAAATTCATCTTTCCTCGGAAATCCCTCGGAAATTTCC
>NW_013633050.1:0-408 GCF_000695525.1 Brassica oleracea var. oleracea
ATTTTCATAGTTTTGGTATCCAAATTTATATATATTTTGATATGAAATTTTTTTAAAACATAAGTCCTCGGAAATACCTCGGAATATACCGAGGACATTCCGACGAGTTTAACAAGTTCGTCGGAATGTCCTCGGTATATTCCGAGGTATTTCCGAGGAACTTGTCCACTTAGAATGAAACCATATTTCGTCGCTATGTCGTCGGTATATAGTGACGGAATACCGACGGACTTGGTTAAAAAAAAAAACAACTTATGTAATTACAACAACTAGTAAATAGAAGTCAAATAATAAGAATTCCTAATCAGAATTATCAGAATCTTCAGAATCTTCAGAATCTTCATCAAACTCCCCAACCTCTGCTTCGTCCTCTGAATGTACAACAGCATCAAGTCCAAACTCGGTAAA
>NW_013633051.1:0-408 GCF_000695525.1 Brassica oleracea var. oleracea
AAAAAATGGGCAGCTCGCAAGATCCGAACACAGGCCGCACGCTACGTGACAGTGAACGGCGAAATCTACAAATGGAGATTCTCCGGACCACTCATGACGTGCCTGGAAGGAGAATAGGCGAGAAAAGTAATGGAGGAAATACATTCAGGCTCCTGCGGCAACCATTCCGGCGGGAGATCACTAGCCGTGAAAATCAAACGCCATGGATACTATTGGCCAACAATGATCGGAGATTGCGAAAAATTCGTACGAAAATGCGAAAAATGCCAAAGGCATGCACCAACCATCCGACAACCGGCCGAAGTCCTTTCCTCCATCACATCGCCTTACCCCTTTATCCGCTGGGCCATGGATATTGTCTGACCTCTGCATAATTCAAAGCAAAAGCGTTTCCTTCTAGTCCTTACC
>NW_013633052.1:0-408 GCF_000695525.1 Brassica oleracea var. oleracea
AGATGAAACCTTAGAAAAATTCAAAGAATTTAAACTCGAGGTCAAAAGTCAGCTTAAAACAACTATTAAAGTAGTTACAAGCGACAGAGGAGGCGAGTATGATGGTCCATTCAATTCATTCTGTAAAGAACATGGAATAATCCATCAAACTACAGCTCCTTACTCACCAAAATCTAATGGCGTTGCTTAACGCAAAAATCGAACTCTAAAAGAGATGATGAATGCAATGTTGCAGGAATCTGGGTTACCCCAGAACATGTAGGGGGAAGCGTTGCTTACCACTAATTATATCCTCAACAAAATTCTACACAAAGTAACCGGCAAAACTCCATAAGAATTATGGAAATGTAATTTACCTTCATATAAATACCTCAAAGTGTGGGGGTGCTTGGCAAAAGTTGCGGTACC
>NW_013633053.1:0-408 GCF_000695525.1 Brassica oleracea var. oleracea
AATTAAATTTCATTATTTTATATTTGGAAAAGAAACAAACAAACACGTGGTACAGAACAAATTACTTTATTTTTAGAGTGATTTAGGTAAATATACCCATTTAAGATTCAAATTTGTAGATTTCCCTAATAAATTATAAAGCCCAACTTGTCCACCATTTTGGCTCACAAGTGACGATTATACCCCTTTGAAAAATAGAAGAATCGCAGAAAGTAAAAGATTGTGTCAGATGGAGAATTTCAGAGAATGTGTTTTTTTGCAGATGTGGACCCTTTCGTAGGAGGCAATACAACAAAAAGTCCTTTGGATATCCTCTCGATTTTGTACTCGGTTGAAAATTATGTATATATTATTAGACAAGCAATGAGAATGTTAAAATTTATTAATTACCACTAATGACAATTGTTT
>NW_013633054.1:0-408 GCF_000695525.1 Brassica oleracea var. oleracea
ATTCGTATACCGTGAGTATTCGTATACCGTCAGTATTCGAAAACCGTTAGTATTCGTAAACCGTCAGTATTCGTATACCGTCAGTATTCGTATAATTAGCAATTCCTATTTTTACCAACATTAAACATGCATAAAAAGACAGCAATAATAAACAGAAATCATAAATTTTATTATAAAATATTATAAAGAGTTCAAAAAAAAAAATAGTCGGAGTTGGAGGTGCTGGAGTCGGTGCCGGAGCTGTCTGGGTAGTTGTCCATCCTGAACTGCCCAGAACCCAATGTGTCGTCGGTCCAGTCGGAAGCGTCGTCATCCACGTCCGTGTTCATCTGCATCCACTCCCAGTAGTCACCTTCTTCAACGTCCTTTAACCCCGTCTCTCCTTCGCCGGGGTATCCATAACCCTCA
>NW_013633055.1:0-407 GCF_000695525.1 Brassica oleracea var. oleracea
AAAAAGCTAATGAAAAGGAGGAAGAGGAGGATGGCCGTGACGACCCGCTATCCTCGGAAACTATGATGGTGCCTCCTTGGATATCCCGAATCCCTACCTGCCAAATTGATGCTTCATGGATCAACAATGGCAGGGTCAGTGGTTTAGGGTGGTGTTTCAAGGATGGTACGGACCGAGAACACTTCGGATTACGGGCATGCCACAGGAGTCTTTCTTCCCTTCAGGCAGAGATGGAAAGCTTACTATGGGCTGCCTCGTGCCTGCGCGATATGAGGATATCATCGGTGCGCTTTGAGACGGACTGCATGGATCTAGTGGAGATGACGGCTAACCCGATGGACTGGCCAGCCTTTGCGACAGACTTAGACGAACTTCGGAAGCTACAAGAGAGCTTTGAGGATGTGAGT
>NW_013633056.1:0-407 GCF_000695525.1 Brassica oleracea var. oleracea
ATCAATGTGAAGGTTGATACCATGTACCATGACATGAACAACAAATGAGAGTCTCTTTCAACACATGTAAAGAAGTTAGAGACTCAAGTCGCCCAAACTGCTGAAGCTGTCCGAAGACCTACTGGAATTCTTCCTGGAAGAGGTGAACACAACCCAAAGAATGAGTATGTGAACGCTATCACTCTAAGGAGTGGGAATGAGCTGGTTTCGAAAGAAAAGAGAAGCATGCCCGTTGACGAAAACAAAACTGCACAGATTGAAGAACCCACTGAGATACAAGCTGAAGAGGCGGAAGCTGCTGAAAACATATCGCCTATGGTTCGAGTATACACCCCTAAGCTGCCCTATCCAGTGAAACATAGGAAATCTCGCAGAGATTTGGAGGCAGCTAAGTGCAAAGAGATGGT
>NW_013633057.1:0-407 GCF_000695525.1 Brassica oleracea var. oleracea
GGGATAATTAACATTTGTTGTGCTTGCGCAGGAGAGACTCGATAATCAAAGAGACCAAAGAACCATGACGCCATTGATGCAATCGGTGGGGAGCAGGAGGCTAGGGGTCCCAGAACTGACTGGAAGTGAGCAACAGCTAGCTGGCTCATCTCAGTAGGATCAATTACTCGGGTTCCGGCAGCAGTAGTGAAGAGACGAATTGCATTGTAGCTTGCTCTGACCTGACAAATTCTGTGAAAGTAAGTAGTGTTCAGGTCTCCTTCCTGCAACCAATTGATCCGTGATTTTTGCCTGAAGAAACATTCTTCTATTTGACGCAGGAAAAGCCAGCGATCATGAAGGTCTCTCTCTTCTTAAAATGATTGTTGGCTTGGAGTAGTAAGTGCTTGTACCTGCACAGTTTGCAA
>NW_013633058.1:0-407 GCF_000695525.1 Brassica oleracea var. oleracea
AGGAGTTTTGGAAACAAAGAAGTAGACAGTTATGGCTTTCTTTGGGAGACAAGAACACGGGATACTTCTATGCTGCTACAAAAGGGAGAAAAGCGAGAAATAGATTATCAATGATAGAAGACTCAAGTGGCGAAGTATACTACGAAGAGGAAAAAATCGTGGACACTATATCTATATACTTCGCAGATATCTTCACCTCATCAAGTAGAGATTGCATGCCGACCATCCACCAAGCTTTGTCACCAAAGGTTACACACGAAATGAATGAGCTGTTGATAAAGCTTCCGAGTGATGATGAGATCAGGATGGGGATGTTCTCAATACATCCAGACAAAGCCCCTGGACCAGATGGGTTCTCTGCTAGCTTTTTCCAATCAAATTGGGCAACTGTGGGTCCTGCAATCACA
>NW_013633059.1:0-407 GCF_000695525.1 Brassica oleracea var. oleracea
CGAGCTTTGAATCACCGTAGTAATGGGGTCGTAGTCTCTATCTAGACCGTTAAGGAACCCAAAGATTTTCATGGATTCATCAATGGGTTTCCCAATGGCACTCAACGAATCGCAAATGGCTTTGAACTCTCTACAGTAGACTGCAAATGTCTTGTCTTTCTTGGAGAGAAGCTGGAGAGTTCTTCTGAGAGAGAACTCTCTTGAAAGCGAGCTCTTGTTGAAGTTGTCCGCAAGAGAGATCCAAACTTCTCGCGAGGTTTGGAGAGTATGAACAGAGCCCAACACTTCTTCAGAAAGAGTTCCGAACAGCCACGAGCGCACCAGTTAGTCAGTACAGAACCACGATTCAAACAGGGGATTTGGCTCTTCCACAGTCTCAGCATCTCGAAGAACCGAATGCCTCTCTG
>NW_013633060.1:0-407 GCF_000695525.1 Brassica oleracea var. oleracea
TATTCTGATGGTGACCTTCTCTCTAGCTTGACCAGTGACTTCACTCAAAAGATCACGTAGCCAGATCGCCTGTCTCGCAGCCTCTGTGCCGGCCATGAACTCGGCCTCACAGCTTGATAGAGCGAGAGTGTCTTGCTTCTGCGAGCACCACGTTATAGGACTCTTTCCTAAGTAAAAGATGTGTTCAGTTGTGCTTCTCCCATCGTCTGGATCAACATTGTAGCTGCTGTCACTATAACCAATCAGCCTTGGTACCTTCTGCAATGATCGTTCGAAGAACAACCCGTAATTTATGCTTCCTTGTAGATATCGTAGGCATTGTTTCAATGCAACACCGTGTGATTCTCTCAGGCTATGCATATAGCGACTTAACACTCCAACACAGAAAGATAGATCAGGTCTTGTGT
>NW_013633061.1:0-407 GCF_000695525.1 Brassica oleracea var. oleracea
TTAATTATGAAAAATGATAGCTATTATTTGTTCACACCACAACTTTATTTGATGCAAAATTTTCCCCCAAAAAAAGAAACACATGCTTAAAGGTTTAAACATTACTTATTGGCTGAGAAGAGTGACAGTATTCGATTAATTGGCATTAATAGAATGACAAAACTCAGAGATGCTTCATCTCATGCAGTTAGTTGTTATCACAAGATTAGTATAAGATCAAAATAATTTCAAAGGAGCAGATAACAATAATTTGGATATAGCAGTTCAAAAGTAATATTGCCCCTGAGAGTAGTAAAGCAGAAATTTCTCCAAAGAGAAGGCATATAACAAAAGACAACATTACAAAACTAGTTTTCGATGATATCTTGAGGTGGAATCTGATAAGGGACAAGATGTGGACCACTTAC
>NW_013633062.1:0-407 GCF_000695525.1 Brassica oleracea var. oleracea
GTACACGCCTTTGCTCAAGCACAATGACGGTTTATATCTTGAGACGGACCAATTTTCCAACTTTTGGTGCTCTGAATGAAGATGCTCCTGGCCGAGGTTTATTCAAATTTTAGGCACACATGTTCGATTATCATGATGGGCACAGATACAGGTATCACAGTTTGAAGAGGCGTTATGGTACGGATCATCCGAATTTAGTATACCGGTATTCTGTTGCCTCAAGACCATCTCTCAATCATCCAAACCCTCGGTTGACACTAAGAAGACGTTATAAGTCACATGACAACGAAGCAGTGTCTCTCTTCCAATATCTCCCGGCCTTGAACACAACAGCACAAGACCCAAAAAAATGCTCTCATTCCTTTTTAATATTTGATTAGCATTCTGATATTTGGTTAGTTTAAACT
>NW_013633063.1:0-407 GCF_000695525.1 Brassica oleracea var. oleracea
TCCGAGACGACGAGTTTGCTCGCCAGACACTTGCTGGCCTTAATCCCTATTGCATTCAGCTAGTTCAGGTAAGCTATATACGCTTTAACTAATAGTTTTTATTCTTCTTTTGATTGTTGCCAATAAAGCAAGATCCATCCCTATTATATTATTTAACAAGTTAGTATTTTACGTTGATTCTTAAAACGGTTAAATACATTGATAATCTTAATGAATTAATCTTATTGTAATTGTTATTATCAAAATTTCTATTTTAGTTATTTTCTATTTTGTTATTTTATCTTTCTAAAGCTATTTGAAATTCTTTTATGAACAATTCTGATATTATTTTTTTCAAAACTTAGTAATAAATTTATACTGGATTAATAAGAATTAGTTCTAAAATTAGTTAATTTTCAAAATATTTT
>NW_013633064.1:0-407 GCF_000695525.1 Brassica oleracea var. oleracea
CAACAGAACTCTGTTGTTGAGCGTAAGCATCAACATCTTTTGAATGTATCTCGTGTTTTAATGTTTCA
Source organism: Brassica oleracea var. oleracea (assembly GCF_000695525.1). NCBI lineage: Eukaryota > Viridiplantae > Streptophyta > Magnoliopsida > Brassicales > Brassicaceae > Brassica > Brassica oleracea. The sequence continues at coordinate 69 of NW_013633064.1, forward strand.
ATCTCGAATCCCTTTACAATATTGGAGTGACTGTGTTCTTACAGCAGTTTTCTTGATTAATAGAACACCCTCTTTACTTTTAAACAAGATTTCACCATATGAGAAGCTTACAGGAAAGAAACCTGATTACAATTTTCTTAAGTCTTTTGGGTGTTTGTGTTACGCATCAACTTTACAAAAGGATCGTCATAAATTTTCTCCAAGAGCTGAGTCTTGTGTGTTCTTAGGTTATCCATCAGGAATCAAAGGTTACAAAGTTCTGAATCTTGAAACTAGAACTGTTTCCATTACACGTAATGTTCTTTTTCATGAGACTGACTTTCCTTTTATGAAACTTGA
>NW_013633065.1:0-407 GCF_000695525.1 Brassica oleracea var. oleracea
TGTTGGTTATCGAAAGCTGAGGATGTCATCTGCAAGAGAAAAAAAAATTATTATTAGCTTTACAGATGAGATTGAAAACAATAGAAGAAGTGAAGAACTAATATTAGTCTTTTGCGTTAACATAGATCAAAATCATAAACGATGAAGAACTAAGATAATAAACGATGAAGTGAAGAAGTGAAGTGAAGAACTAACATTGAAGAACTAACGATGAAGAACTAAGATCAAAGAACTAACATCACAAGGCTTAATACTTATTACACAAACTACACTAAGAATAATAAGGTACAAAACGCATTAAGACTCATCAAAATCATAAACGACAACTCAAGCTTCATATCTAAGTCTTTCAAGATTAAGACTAAAAAGCACAAGCTTTAAACCTGAATCTAAAAGTGAAAAGCAAA
>NW_013633066.1:0-407 GCF_000695525.1 Brassica oleracea var. oleracea
ACGGCCCGTCCCACCCATTTTAATTTCATTTTGAATTATTTTCGACCAAATAAAGAAGAAGAGACGGGCCAAGGCACGCCCGATGCAGATGGCCTAAGATAACATTATAAGGGACGTGATTGGGAAATCGGAGCCTAGGGAGTACCTATTATACTATCAAACTTTCAAATAATGAAATTAATTGGGTTTTTTTTTTGAACAGCAATTAAATTAATTGGTTATAGCTCAGTATTAAATGGTTGTTAAAAAAAAAGCTCAATATTTCAAGTCGCTAATAAATAGGAGGAAAAGAAGATATTTGAATGTAATCTTAAATCAAATAAGCAGACAACAGAAAGAAGCACGAACTCGACATACAATAATGTTAGGAAATACGCGGTCAAATTTTGCGGAAAGCCAGAATTTAT
>NW_013633067.1:0-407 GCF_000695525.1 Brassica oleracea var. oleracea
CTCTGCTCCTAAATAACTACCCTTACTTCGGCTACAAGGACAACATGGACACCATCCCTCTAGAGTACGCTCTGTTCGCTTCACCATCCAGTCTAGTCAATGACGACCAGTACGCTTACCAAAACCTCTTTGACGCCAATCTTGACGCAGTCTACGCAGCATTGGAGAAATCAGGTGGCGGATCGTTGGAGATCGTGGTGTCGGAGAGTGGTTGGCCCACGGAGGGAGGACCCGGGACTAGTGTACAAAATGCGATGACTTATGTTAATAATTTGATACAACATGTGAGTACTACTGGAACTCCGAGAAAGCGAAGGAAACCTATAGAGACTTATATATTCGCTATGTTTGATGAGAATAAGAAGGGTCCTCCTGAGCTTGAGAAGTTCTGGGGGATGTTTCTTCCT
>NW_013633068.1:0-407 GCF_000695525.1 Brassica oleracea var. oleracea
CATTCTTCAGCGGAGGCAGAATACAGAGCCATGGCAGAAGGATTAAAGGAGTTACTATGGATGAAGAGGTTGCTGGCTGACTTGGGTGTCACTCAAGACAGTCCCATGGACATGTTCTGCGACAACAAAGCGGCAATGCACATAGCCAAGAACCCAGTTTTTCATGAGCGCACTAAGCACATCGAGTCTGATTGTCATGCAGTACGGGACGCAGTTCTAAGTCGTTTGATCGCTACAAAGTATGTCAGCACGACGGAACAGTTAGCGGACATACTAACTAAGGCATTGGGTCGGGGTAGTTTCGATTACTTGTTGTCTAAGTTGGGCGTTTATGACTTGCACGCACCAACTTAAAGGGGAGTGTTGAGAAGGGTATAGATAAGTCCTAATATCAAGGAGATAAACAT
>NW_013633069.1:0-407 GCF_000695525.1 Brassica oleracea var. oleracea
TAAAGGAAAAAAACATAACGGTACAAATAAAAAAAAATACTAACCAAATGCTATAGCCTCGTCGTGGGTTGGGTTGGAGAATCGGGAGATGCTCTCGACCTGGTTGTTGAACCAATAGATGAACCGGCATGACCCTCGGATCCTGTTGAGCAGCAGCGTGAGGGGCAGCGGGAGCTGGAGTGGGAATATATGCGGGAACCGAGTCATGAGACGATCCCGATGCACGGGAACTGCTCACCGAACTACGTCGAAGACGGGCTGCGGGCCGGGGTTCATCCTCGGCCCTAAAAAAAAAAATTAATACATCAAACATATTTTCAAATCATTTCTATTTTTAATGTCTTCATTTATATATTTACAAAAAGGTTTTATAAACTATTAAACCTTTTATTATACATAGTTTATTA
>NW_013633070.1:0-407 GCF_000695525.1 Brassica oleracea var. oleracea
GGAAACAACGTCCGAACCCGGCGCGTAGCGCCGGAATACCCCTAGTTTATTATAAAAAAAAATAGAAGGCTAATTTGGGGATCACAAAGAAATAAGGATACTGAGAAAAGATGAGGGACTTGAGAATAGTTTTTTTCTAATATGAGCATATTGAGTTACTCTCCCACCATGGCGGGTTAGTTTCGCAGGGAACCGATCGGGTTTCTCTGACGCCGGCGATGATTTGCGTTAAAGTTTGGAAGAATAATTAGGCATTGATATTTTATTTTATTTTTGAACAAAGGATTGATATTTCATTTTATTTTTGAATAATCAATACTATTAAAAGGGAAGGAGTTTTAATAAATCTACTTAAAAAAAGTTGTTTGGCCTATTTATTACTATTAGTTATTATTTTGGTCCTACAA
>NW_013633071.1:0-407 GCF_000695525.1 Brassica oleracea var. oleracea
ACTGAGTAAAGAGAAATAAGAAGACTGTTATTAGAGTAGCATGATGAATGGGCTGTCTGTACCAGCCATTCATGGAGTGACTTTACTGCATCCGATCTAGCCACTACGCTTGGTACGCTTTGCATTCTTCTCATCGTCAGTGGCTGAAGTACCACCACCACTGCTCGTAGCTACATCTGAGATTTCCACTTCAGTTCCTGCTGGTGTCTTGAGTGGGGGGTTCTTTGGGGGCAAAACTGCTGATGAGACAATTTTGGTTGCAGTCAAGGATAGGCGTGTAGATGTGAAATTGTAGGGCGACACCTTGATCCTGAATTTCTTAGTCTGTCCTATTGCATCGATAAAACACTGTGGCAGTGGAACCTCAAGCTCAGCCCCATCTCCCCCATTTTCCTATTATAACAGAA
>NW_013633072.1:0-407 GCF_000695525.1 Brassica oleracea var. oleracea
TTTATGCAACTTAGATTTTAATCTAAATGCAACAATACAAGGCAGTAAGCATTAATCTTAATCAGTTTCTAACTCATGAAAGCAAGCATGCTTAGATAATATAATCTATCATCTTAACAAGACAAGTTAATTTAGAATTGACATTAAGCATTTAACCATTTTCAATAGTATTGATGTCAAATCTTGATTAATAAATTATCAAGTTTGATTCCCAATATCACAAGCAATGCAACAGATATACACAAGAGATTATCAAGTTCTATTCTTTGCAAGCTAAATCTCTAAGTACAAGTAAGATCCTAACAGATTCAAGACAAGTTACTTAGGCATTCTTAAGAGCTTCTTTACTCAGTACTTCGACATGAATCTAATACTTCAATGTAAGACAGCCACAAGACTATATGCAA
>NW_013633073.1:0-407 GCF_000695525.1 Brassica oleracea var. oleracea
GAACTTTGGATGTATATGTTTTGTTCTATCACTTTTGATATATCCTTTCTTCGTTTGAGCAACACATGCCGCATTATTTTCATATAGAATAGTTGGCCCCGTACTTTTGTCAATCCCACTACTTGAACAAATGTGTTGGCTTATTGATCTTAGCCATACACATTCTTTACTTGCTTCATGGAGTGCGATGATCTCAGCATGATTTGAAGAGGTAGCCACAAGCGTTTGTTTCTGAGAACGCCAAGATATAGCAGTGCCTCCGATCGTAAAAACATATCCTGTTTGCGATCGGGCTTTGTGTGGATCTGAAAGATATCCTGCATCTGCAAAACCAACCATTTGACCATTTAAATCTTTTGTGTAAAATAAGCCTAAATCAATAGTCCCTTGTAGGTAACGAAAGACAT
>NW_013633074.1:0-407 GCF_000695525.1 Brassica oleracea var. oleracea
CCTTCACTAACATATGATGAAGGTCAAAGAGGTTTGAAACTTTTGTTTTCTCCGTTTCTCTAGGAAATATCGATTTTATAGTTGTTAGTTCACCTGTTTAAGGAGTATTATGAAGTTTTACTAAATTGGTAGACAAAAAATTTAAACGATGCCCATGTACCATGAAAGAGAGTTTATTATACATTGATACAAATGTAGAATGTGTTTATAAATTTTAAAACAACATCAAAGATCATAGGCTTCTGTATATAAAATATTTACCGAAAGCTCAATATTTTCATAGGGTTTACACACAGATTTTGAGAAAAATTCAAAAATATAAAAATACTGTTTTAATGCATAGTTACATCCTTCATTAAAATATGATGAAGGTCAAAGAGGTTTGTAACCTTTGTTGTCTCCGTTTT
>NW_013633075.1:0-407 GCF_000695525.1 Brassica oleracea var. oleracea
TGCAGCATGTTTGTGTCTCAAGTTGAAGAAGCAATACCAGGAATATCAGCAACTGATGACACACGTAAAGATAAGCACTTTGTCAAGTGGTTAAAATCAAAGGTACGTAATATATCTCATACATTGATTAATTAAGTAAGTGTTTTGATACTTCAATATTAATTAAGAATATCTGCTTTTTGCAGGTTGATTATGACGATCCTTATTATCCCGTATGGTTTCACGAATTGGTTCAAGGTCCAGTTGCAAAGGTCACCACATCACCTATGTATTTCACACGAGGATTTACCTTTCACACATACGAGTATGGGAGACATCGGGCAACGAGTAACTACGGAATATGTGTGAAAGGTAAAATAAACTTTTACGGGATCTTGCAGGAGATTATTGAAGTGAAATTTTTGGGG
>NW_013633076.1:0-407 GCF_000695525.1 Brassica oleracea var. oleracea
ACCATAGCATACATGAGACTGCCCACTGCTGATGCATATGGGGTAGTGTTCATTTCCTCTTTCTCCTTCTCACTTGCTGGACTTTGCTTCGAACTTAGCTTGAAATGTCCACCAAGTGGAGTGCTCACCGGCTTTGCTTTGTGCATGTTGAATCTCTCCAACACCCTTTCAACATATCGTTCTTGGGACAACCATAAAAGCTTCTTTGGCCTATCCCGAGTGATCTTCATTCCAAGAATCTGTCTCGCTTGCCCTAGATCTTTCATCGCAAAATACCTTCCCAAATCTTTCTTCAACGCAGCTATCTTGTTGCGATCTTGGCTCACAATTAACATATCGTCAACATAGAGCAATAATATAAGAAAGTCGCCGCTTTCGTACCTCTTTATGAAAACGCAATGATCATT
>NW_013633077.1:0-407 GCF_000695525.1 Brassica oleracea var. oleracea
TATGCGTCTCTAATCTTGTTTGTTTTATCTTAATGTGCATCTACTCATGGGGAGAATACCCGCAGTACACACAACAGCCTTCACGGGATGAGGCGGTTGTAATGGAGCAGGACAGTGATCAGAGTGAGAGCTTCTGAGCGAATGGAACTCTGTAGTGAGAGTTTCTGAGCGAATGAAAGTCTGTAGTGTTTACGATGTTGCTATGTTGCTTGGATGTTGCTTCATATGTTCTTTTGAATTAATATGGCTGTGTAATCTGACACTCTTAAGCTTATCAATACGTTGTGTTTCTGGTTTCTCGAATTTCAAATTTGTTCATTACAGGGGGAGAATGAGAGACAGTAATTCAATAATGCAGGTGGAGCTGCGATCATGAGATGGTGGCTAGAAGAGCTTGAATTGACTCA
>NW_013633078.1:0-407 GCF_000695525.1 Brassica oleracea var. oleracea
ATTCAACTTCCTGGTGATTCTCTACTACTTTATGTATCCATATCAAGTTTCTTACATCGCGGTTCAGCCAGGTTTGATAAGAATGACGAATAAGTTGTCATATTCCCAAACAGAAAAACTGGGATCACCTGATTTGAAAGTGGGATAGCTTCTTCATCCTAACTCCTATGAGATTTATTCAACTTCCTGGTGATTCTCCACCACTTTATGTATCCATATCAAGCTCCTTATATCACGATTCATCCTGAGTTGATAAGAATGACGAAGAAGTTGTCATATTCCCAAACAAAAAAACTGGGATCACCTTATTTGAATGTGGGATAGCTTCTTCATCTTAACTCCTATGAGATTTATTTAAACTTCCTGTTGATTCTCCACTACTTTTTGTATCCATATCAAGCTTCTTA
>NW_013633079.1:0-407 GCF_000695525.1 Brassica oleracea var. oleracea
AGATACGAGACACGCAAGATGTTTTAGAGTTCCCTATCAATAGACTAGATACATCTCCTTCAGGATCGGTACCTGGAATTCACTATCACCACAGTTTACAGAAGTTATCTTTCTCGATCAACAATGGCGTCACACGCTCTAATCTCTAAAGAAGAAGGTTGTTGCGAGGTTGTTAGAGATACTTTATCCTCTACAACTCACCTTCTCTTCCTTCTGTAACAGGTTTAACATATCGGGCCTTGATCCAACAGGCCTTCGGCGTTTCCAGCTGGAGTCGAACACCAATCTTCAAGATCTCCACCTTGGCGTCGAGTCCACTTGCCGCCTGAAACCTTAGCTCAAGAACATTGCGATCTTGTCTTAATTCTCCGACAAATCACCACTCGTGTCTTGAGCTCCCACAGATC
>NW_013633080.1:0-407 GCF_000695525.1 Brassica oleracea var. oleracea
TAAAAACACTTATTGCTGAAATATAGATCTTCTTGCATTTTTCCCTGAAAATCATCTATTAAACTCCTATAGTCAAGTGAATTAGGTGTATTTTAAGAAGTAATTAAACCCTATTTCAGAAGTAATTAAATCATCGATCAATCTTTTTAGCAAAAACCGACAACTGGTTGGTATGGTTTTAAGAAGTAATTAAACCCTATTTTCAAGTTACACAAACGTTAGCTCAAAGGTAATTAACATTAGAAGACGTAAGAAAAAGTAATTAACATTAGAAAAGCATATCTTACAGTATCTTACAGCTATATCACAGTTAATAATACAGTACTCCTCTAATATTAAAGACTAGATAGTAATCCACGCTTTACGCGGGATAAGACGTTTATATTAATGTTGAAATTATATATTAT
>NW_013633081.1:0-407 GCF_000695525.1 Brassica oleracea var. oleracea
TTCATAATCTCTCATTCTGTTCCTTAATCTTCTCTAAATAATTTCATTCTCTTAATCTTTCAAAAATGACCCATCAAGCTTCCTCCATGGGATTCCCTGACAAATAGATCTCTCAAAGAGCAATTAGGCACACAAACGATTGTCATAGAATAAGAATCCATCATGCCTAAAGTAATGTCCAGCAGCATACTTAGCACATGAATTATAAGCTTCTTGAAAGTCAGGATCAGATTCATACATTTCTTTAATCTGCTCAAAGCCTAGCAACTTAACATCAAGAGTATTCAAGAGGACATACCTTCTGGATAGTGCATCAGCAACTATATTTTCCTTACCTTGTTTGTATTTGATCACATAAGAGAAGGTTTCAATGAATTCTACCCATCTGGCGTGTCTCTTGCTGAGCT
>NW_013633082.1:0-407 GCF_000695525.1 Brassica oleracea var. oleracea
GCCGGGAATTCTTGAAGCCATAGTCTATTAGCCATTGTTCTATCAAGCCAACATTGAATGTCATGCGTGCCACGTTTTCCAACCCAAGAGAATCGATTACCAACAGACTTCAGATCCTGAAGGTTGTTGTTTCTGATCATATTTCTGAAATCTTGGAAAGATATCGCTGGCCTTTCTCTTCCTCCTATCTTCTCATGATTACCAAGGATTTCATTGAAATCACCTAATAGTATCCATGGTGCGTTTCTCCTTCCAATACCAAGCCGGTCTATCCTTTCTCATACTTGTGAACGCAAACTCTGATTTGGTTGACCGTAAATAAACGAGAAATAGAAAGAACTACTTCCATTAATACTGACCTTACAATCGATAAGATTAGGAGAAGAACTTAAAATTGAAAGCTGTAC
>NW_013633083.1:0-407 GCF_000695525.1 Brassica oleracea var. oleracea
ATCGATCGAGAACAAAATCTCGTACGTTTTTTTATAAACGGATCGATAGATGTATATATATCCAAAAACGTAACAATGTGATCGATCGATTAGATTATCCCATCGATCAATCGAGAATCTCAAGCTTTCCTCGGAATGTCCTCGGAAAATCTTGTAAGTTTTTTTATAAACGGATCGATCGATGGATATATGTCCGAAATCGCATCGATCGATCACTAAGATGGACCAAAGCGTAACAATGTGATCGATCGATTAGATTATCCCATCGATCGATTGGCTTTTTTGGTTTGGAATCATGATGTCCTCGGAAAATCTTGTAAGCTTTTTTTATAAACGGATCGATCGATGGATATATGTCCGAAATCGCATCGATCGATCACTAAGATGGACCAAAGCGTAACAATGTG
>NW_013633084.1:0-407 GCF_000695525.1 Brassica oleracea var. oleracea
TTTTTAAAAAATAATTTAAATGGGTTTATCTAAACCTGAACCAAACCTAAATGAAAATTTATAAATACTCGAATGAGACTGAAAGTTTTAACCCCGAAAAACCCAAAATTAGAATATACCCTAACTAAACCCGAATGGATATCCAAACGTCCACCCCTAAGTGAAAAATATGATATACCATAGAAAATATTGATTAACCTATAAAAGAAATGCTATCTTAAAATACCATAAAATCTTCATTTTGTTTCCATACATTTAATTAAAAAATCTTGATACACAAAATCAAGTTAGATTTTCCATTAAATAAAAACTCCAAACCTTTAATTATCCATACTAATTGAATATAGATTTACCGATGTGATTTAGAGAGTCAGTATGAGTCTGTATAAGTTGATGACAAAAAAAAA
>NW_013633085.1:0-407 GCF_000695525.1 Brassica oleracea var. oleracea
GCTACATTGTTTGGTACCTATACCTTAGAGCCGGCCGGCCTTATCTCTATGTGTGGGATGGTTTCCTTGACTTCAGATTTGTTTTATCATTCTATGCACCTTTCTCTTTTGTTTTCGAGGATTCTTATCTTTTTGAACTTATTGGTCTATCTTGTATAGACTCTGTAGCAATTTGACTGTGTCTCTATTGGACATCAATTTAGTTGGTGCTTTATAAGATGGTTTATATATGACTTAGTCATTCTTTTTCGGGTCAGCAAATGTGTCTGGCATTTGATTAGATAGCTTTGTAAATGTATAATCTTTGGACGTCTATTTCACATTATTTAGTCAGAGGATCTTGCCAAGACAATGATGGTAGATGCCATTCCGTTTCTCTTACCAGCTTATTATTTTCTCCCCCTAAT
>NW_013633086.1:0-407 GCF_000695525.1 Brassica oleracea var. oleracea
TATTAATCCCACAATGAAAATTTTGTTATCAGTAATTTATTTATTTTCTATAAAAGATACAAATTATCAAAAGAACTATATGAGTAGAAATCATCATTTAGTAGACATTAATATTAAAAATATACTAAAATATACTACGTATGTTAGTATCATTTAAATTTAATTACATATCCTGTCAAATATTAAAAAAAAAAAAAATTTAGATTGAAAAATTGATTTATATGTTCGCATCAATTTAATTATATATTTAATAGTTGCTGACTTTTAATACATTAAATCATTTTTATATATAATGTTTATCCTGCGTAAGGCGCGGATCTTAACCTAGTTTCTCTAAGAATTCTGAATTTCATTCTTATGTTGACACGTGACTACAAAATAATGTTGTAATGTTTCTCAATTAATAT
>NW_013633087.1:0-407 GCF_000695525.1 Brassica oleracea var. oleracea
AACAAAAATACCTACCCCAAAATACTACTCTTTCTGTTTAACTTTTAAAATATTTTGTTTTAGATTAAGTGACGTTTCTCTGTAAAAAATAAATATTATTTAGTGTTTCCGTTAGTATTAAACAATATATATTTCATTGACTAAATCTATATGATTATTTATGAAGTGATTTTTCATATTTGTCATGCTTTATATGATTTTAGGTAATTTTGCTTATTTGTCATATTTTAATTAGGTTTAGATTGAATCATTAATTTATTGATAGTTTTTAGTTGAGTCAATAATTTATTATTCAAATGATGTAACTATAAAATTTGTAACTAGATATATATATATTTATTTTGATTTTGCTTATTTGTTATGTTCTCCATGATTTAATTAATTTGATTATTTGTCATGATTTTATT
>NW_013633088.1:0-407 GCF_000695525.1 Brassica oleracea var. oleracea
ACAGACGTAAAACCCTCCGGAGCCATAACTCTAAAAAGTGAAAAAGAGGACGAGTTAACAGTGAACGGCCAACGAGTGAAGGTTAAGGTTAGTCTGGATTCTATTAAAAATATTCAGCTCATCAGATCGGGAGCGGAAAAATATTCGGGATTGATCGCGGGTTGAAAATTCACCAGAAGGACCGAAATCGCGTAAATCGACCGAGAAGCTCAAGGTGGCTTGATCTAAGGGATCAGGACGTGGTGTCAACCATTTAACCTGCTGAGTGTCAACACAAGAAGGAGGTGTAGACGTGCATGAAGCATTTCCATGCTGCTTGACACACAGAAGCACGAGGTGTCGCAATACCTGCGATCTGCTCATGCTAACCGACATGCAGAGGCCCGTGTGTCGCGATGCATGAACAC
>NW_013633089.1:0-407 GCF_000695525.1 Brassica oleracea var. oleracea
CCAAATCAGTCCGTAACCCTAGAGCTGACGAAATCAACCGAAAAAATAGATCGAATCAACTGCTCCTGCTCTCATACGGCGTTTTCCATTCTACCTCTCCTTCCATCGGCGACGAAATCGACGGAACCCTAGACTTCATCTTCCATCTCCTGTTTTCGTTCTCGTCTCTTCCGTGTAAAAGGTATGTTCTATCTCCAATTTTTGATTGATTTTGTTGTGGGTTTGAAAGTATCGTGGTTGAAAATCGGTTAGGTTCAGATTTTTTCAGAATGTGGATTACAGAGACTGAAACTTGGACACGTTTGGTTTTGAGGCTATAGAAATTGAAAGTTTGGTTTCAGAATTGAGATAAGTCTAGTAATTATTGAAGACTAACTGTTTTGGTGATAGAATGTTTGATATGTGAA
>NW_013633091.1:0-407 GCF_000695525.1 Brassica oleracea var. oleracea
CTTTCTGCCCCATTATGCTATTAACCAACTGCACATTCCATTCTCTTGCTCCTTGAAGCATCAAGTCTTGAACTTTAATATGCCGGAAGGAACTTTGACCATCTCCTTGAGCTGGAGTGGCTGGCTGAGAGTGGAGCCATCTATCTTCCCACACTCTTATTTTCTTTCCATCTCCCACTATCCATTTGATTCCTTCCTGGAGGATTACTCTTGATTGCAGTATGCTCCGCCATGCATAACTTGACGTGTTATAGATAGGAGCCTGCAAAAATTCAGTGTGCCTAAAATATTTAGCTTTCAACACTCTCGTCAATAAAGAGGATGGATTCCTTAGGATTCTCCAGCCTTGCTTGGCTAGCGGAGCTAAATTAAATATTTCCAAATCTCTGATCCCTAAGCCCCCCTCC
>NW_013633092.1:0-407 GCF_000695525.1 Brassica oleracea var. oleracea
CTGGAGAAAATGGCATACTCACCCCTTTAATTAAACAACTGACCGAAGCTGCTCTTGAAGCAGAAATCGAGAATTACATTGAAGCGAATCCGAAACAAGGTAATCGCCGCAATGGCTATACTCGCAAGACAGTAAAATCTACATCAGGTTCATTTGAGCTTGAAACCCCTAGAGATCGAAATGGTGAATTTGAGCCACAGTTAGTTAAAAAGAACCAGACCAAATTATCAGAAGAAATTGACAATAAAATCATATCACTCTATGCACTTGGTATGAGCTATCGTGATATTCAAAAGCATGTTGCTGATATGTATGGATTGGAGATTTCAGATGGTGCTATCACCAATATTACAGATAAGCTCCTCCCTCAGTTACAAGCATGGAAACAACGCCCACTCGATACAATT
>NW_013633093.1:0-407 GCF_000695525.1 Brassica oleracea var. oleracea
AATATTGTCATATTTTTTTAAATTTTCTAAAAATCCATGTGTTAACCAACCCCCTTCAAAAATATTGAGTTTTTGGTAAATACTTTATATACTGAAGCCTATAATCTTTAGTGTTATTTTAAAATTTCTAACCACATTCCACATTTGTATTTATATATTCTGAGCCCTTTCTCATGGTATATGAGAATCGTTATAATTTGTTTATCAATTAATTTAGTAAAACTTCTTTATACTTCCTAAATCGATGAAAAAAGTGCTATAAAATAACTATTTTCTTGAAAAACGGAGACAAAAAAGGCTCCAAACCTCTTTGCACATCATCATATGTCAGTGCATGATGCAACTATGCATGAAAACAAAATTGTAATATTTTTTGAAATTTTCTCAAAATCCATGTGTTAACCCCT
>NW_013633094.1:0-407 GCF_000695525.1 Brassica oleracea var. oleracea
GCTACGTAGCGACCTGTCAGACCTTCAATCGCTACATAGCGACATGTCAGGCCTCAGAAAGGTCGTACTTTAGGTTCTCTTTTGAATCCTCATCGAAACGCTTTTCGTTTCGTCTCAATCAGAGTTTCCGTTGAGATTTTACGACGAAAACAAGTAGGACTCTTCTTTGCTTGCTTCCACTCGCTACGTAGCGACCTGTCATACCTTTACTCGCTACATAGCGACCTGTCAGGCCTCAGAAAGGTCCTCCTTTGCGTTCTCGTTTGAATCCTCATCGAAACGCTTTTCGTTTCGTCTCAATCGAAGTTTCCGTTGAGATTTTACGACAAAAATAAGTAGGACTCTTCTTGGCTTGCTTCTACTCGCTATGTAGCGACCTGTTAGACCTTCACTCGCTACATAGCGAC
>NW_013633095.1:0-260 GCF_000695525.1 Brassica oleracea var. oleracea
CTTATGAGACTCAAAGATAAAAAGGCCTTAAACAAGCTGGCCGAAAACTAAGGTTGAAACAATAGCCCAAAGTCTTAACCAAATAAATTAAAATAAATTAAAATAAATCAGACATCTGGTTGTCGGTTTGAGAAAGTCCGGATCAGAATTCATAGTATGGTTGCATGTTGCCTCGTTAAAACCTTTCGGGAAAACCCAGTGGGACAAAACCCGATAAGGAAAAAGAGTACAACAGCATACTACTCCTTCTGATGGCGGCT
>NW_013633096.1:0-407 GCF_000695525.1 Brassica oleracea var. oleracea
ATCTTCTGTAGGAGAGCCTTTATAAAATCTCATTCCACTCTATCATAAGGTTTAGTCATATCCGTTTTAATTGCCATATATTTTCCCTTGCACGCCTTATTCGTCCGTAATCCATGAAACATTTCCTGAGCAATAAGAATATTATCAGATATTAACCTTCCTGGCACAAAAGCCGACTGGGTTTCTGAGATGAGGGAAGGTAAACATATCTTCAATCTCTGACACAGAACCTTCGAAATAATTTTGTACCCAACATTACACAAACTAATCGGCCTCAATTCGGTCATTCTTGTAGGCCTCTCCGTTTTTGGAATCATACAAATATTAGTAATATTTAATTTCGGATCCAAATTTCCAGTTACCAAAAAATTATTCACCATGTCCACCAAATCCTTCTTAATAATATG
>NW_013633097.1:0-407 GCF_000695525.1 Brassica oleracea var. oleracea
AATATTAATATACTTTTTCTATTGTTTTTAAGTTGTGTATTTCTTTTAAGCCGTCTTTTTTTTTAAAGTGAAAAATGGTAACTTTATATATGTTTAATGTAGTTTTTCCATTTTTTGTGCTGTATGTTTACATATTATTTATAATTTTCGAAAATTAGTAATAAGTAATATTAAAATGTAATACTATATTTTATGCCACGTGTCATCTTTCGAGAGAAGTTTTTTTCGCTGATGTAGACGCTCTATGGAGCCTCAAAGGTCCCTTTTATTAGTATAGACCATTTTTTATGTTGTATGTTTACGTATTATTTATTATTTTTGAAATTTTATATAATGTTTTTTTTTTACAAAATAATAATGTTACATTATGTAGATAAGCCGTCTTTTTTTTAGTGAAAAATGGTAAT
>NW_013633098.1:0-407 GCF_000695525.1 Brassica oleracea var. oleracea
AGAAGGGCAGGCACTTATCTGTTGATCGTGAAATAAATCGGTTGAGCTCGAGCTCAGTCGCTACGTAGCGACCGAGCGGGACGGACGTTTGGTCGCTGCGTAACGACCTGTTTCGAGCTTTCGTCGGACATCTCGATTCTTTCTTCCGTAAAGCTTTTTCGTAGGGAAGAATCTATTTCGAAAAGTACTCTTCGGAGAAATTCTTATTTTCTTCCTCGGACGTTTTGAATGTTAAATTTGTCGTAACCGTTTTTGACCCCAACAGCCGTGGCTCGGTTGCTACCCTCTACAAGTCGCAGAACTTGGACTTCTCTTTTCCTGCCGAGGTCGCTGAAATGTCGGGTCTTATGAACGGGTGTACCCATGCCGAATCCTTGGTTCCTCCGATCGAAGGAAGGGTCCGACAG
>NW_013633099.1:0-407 GCF_000695525.1 Brassica oleracea var. oleracea
GAATCGCCATCCATCAATTGGTTGTACCGTCATCGTATCCGCTATCTTCGATCGAAGAGCAAGCAAGTATTCAACACCTCGACTATGTTGAGTTGGGAGACTCAAAGCATTTTCTCTCCTTTTCCAAAACCACTTTCCTAGTTTCTCCCTTATGAACTCCAACAGGATTTGAACCGGAAATCCTCTAGCTCGCTTCAGAGCGGAATTAATAGATTCAGCGATGTTGCTTGTCTTTATGTTGTACATGTCCCCCTGACAATAAACCGTTGACCATAGGCTGACGTCGGCATTCTCTAAATACGTTGCAAGGTCCGGGTTTGCACTCCATATCTCAGCCATGTACTGGTCAAAATCTGAAATTGTATGAGCATAAGCAGCACCTTTCACCAAGTACAAGAGATGTTTCC
>NW_013633100.1:0-407 GCF_000695525.1 Brassica oleracea var. oleracea
ATCAAACTACTAATATCATCAGATAGAAAATCTTAAACTCCAAGAATCGAGTGAGTAATTGTGCTAGAGAAAACTGATTTAGCCACTAATATGGTTAGATATTATAATATTAGAAGGTATGAAAACTCTTCTTTGTTGTCCTACGCTGGACATAATTAAGTTATTGTCAATTGATTATATATTTGTGATAACTGGAAATACATCTTTATGTCTTCCTTACATCATCCTTAATTGGTTTACGGTTCGACCATTTCTAATATATTGAGAGTAACATAATATTAAATGTTGATTATCTCCTTCCAATTAAGAATGCACAAAATGAGAGAAATTCAAAGTGAGAACACTTTACAATTTTGTCGTCATATCTATATAGAGTTAATTTATAGATTACTCTATCTGTTTCAAAA
>NW_013633101.1:0-147 GCF_000695525.1 Brassica oleracea var. oleracea
CCTTAATAACCTTATAACTTGGCGTCCCAAGCTATATGGTATGGTACTAGTTGTTCAGCTGGCCAGCTTTATATCTCAATGTCTGGAATGGTTTCCTTTAATAAAACTCTGATTTTATCTCATGCACCTTTCTTTCTTTCCGAAGGT
>NW_013633101.1:219-407 GCF_000695525.1 Brassica oleracea var. oleracea
TGTGGTGCTAAGCTGGGATGACATAGTCATTCTTTCTCTCGGGTCAATGTGTCTGGCATTTTATTTTGCTATCATTGTAGCATATGGACGTCTATAAATTATTTTTTAGTCCGAGGATCTTTGCCAAGACATTGATGGTTAATACCAGATGGTAGATATCATTCTTTATCATTCTTTATACCAGCTTA
>NW_013633102.1:0-406 GCF_000695525.1 Brassica oleracea var. oleracea
GTAGTTATATTTTACTCATAAACTCAAAATACTTTTTTTATTTAACATTGGAAATTCTGTTTAATAATTTTGACAACGGTTAACCAGGGGATTGCCATTCTGGTTACGGGATGTACCCGGTATGGTATACCCTACCGACAACGAGCCATTCAAGTTCCACATGCAAAGATTCACTTGTAAGATCGTGAATTTGATGAAATCGGAGGGCTTATATGCTTCTCAAGGAGGTCCAATAATTCTTTCCCAGGTAATTCACTTTATTGTTGTTCATATATTTCAGTGTCCACCAACCGAACCGAAAGAGTAGGATTAAATAGCTAAACCGAACCAGTGCTTGGTAATACAAACCCAATCTGATCATTGACTTCGAATTTAGTTTCAATATTCGGATAAAAAATTAATAGAT
>NW_013633103.1:0-406 GCF_000695525.1 Brassica oleracea var. oleracea
TTTTTTTCCTTCTTCTGTTACGGATAATTCAAAACTTTCTAAACAGCTGACCGTGTTATTAACCACTACGATCGGAGGGACTGGCAAACAACATGTAGTCTTTTGGCTCAAGCCAACTAATATGTCCCTTATGGCATGAGGTTCGGAAATTTAGATTAAAGTTTTTTCCCTTTAATCTTGATCAGTAAAAAAGGAGTACTTCTTGGGTTTATTTCAGTTTTGAACTTCAGTCTTTACTTCTTAAATTTCATATGAAATAGGTATAAAAATAGGAGAGAATGATGAAAAGATCTTCATTGGTCACAAGATGAGAGAGAGTTTCTTTGATATCACTAACTCTCAAACTCAAAGAGGATCTTAATTTTCAAGAAACATGTTTAGCGGCAAGTAAGGTTGACATCTCATT
>NW_013633104.1:0-406 GCF_000695525.1 Brassica oleracea var. oleracea
ATATATATATATATATATATTGTTATTATTAAGTACGGTTCTGTGTGATTTATAATATTTGGAGTCTATATTAACTTCTTTAGGAAATATAAATTGTTTCATATTGTTTAAGGGTGGTGTATTATATTACATGGTTTAATGAAGTAGATAATTATCTCCTGTTATTAGATTAGTGGTTCTCAATAGTCAACACAGATATTTATTTTAGTACGAAAAAAATATTACATGGTTCTGATAAAAACTTCTCAACTAAAAATCTAATATTAAACTCCTTAAGTAATTGTGATACCACCGCAAATATTTTAGTCTAAAATGTAATTGTGATATTTTGAATTCTCTGTTAACAATATTTTTAATAACAAAAAGTGTTTTGAAAATGTTGCTTTGTTAATGTTTTAACCAATTA
>NW_013633105.1:0-406 GCF_000695525.1 Brassica oleracea var. oleracea
ATTCTGATCTTAATACGTTATAACACTTCGGAGTACTATTGCAATAGCAATTTACATCAATCCACAATGACATAGTTGTTTTCATAAATACCAAACCCGAAATGAGACATACAAATTAAAATCCACTACTTATACCCGATTTAAACATCAAAATGAGACCAATTAAAAAGACAAAAATTATACCGAGTTAAACATCAAAATAACAACAATGCGAAACAATAGATGAGACAGTTCTCAATTGATTCTTAGAAAGGACAAGTCACAAAAGCCTACTCGAAATGCGTTTCACAGTGGCTAATGGTGGTTGAGGAACATGCAAAGAAGGTGGGAAAGAATTTTCTAAGAAGAATCAGTCGCTTACAAGCAGTGTGTATCTCGATTCACAACACCGTATAGTAACAAAAAA
>NW_013633106.1:0-406 GCF_000695525.1 Brassica oleracea var. oleracea
TCTGGTTTCTTCGAACCGTCTTCTGGTTTCTTCGAATCGTCTTCTGGTTTCATGGGATCCCTGTACGAAACCGAAGATATGTCGGAGAAATTACACGGGAAAAGGAAAGATCGGAGAGAGAGAGATCAGCTTTTTACTTATCGTCAATTCCTCCTTGGCGTTCCATTGATTCTCCCCTGTCTTTCTCGAGAAAATGAAAAGGAGAAGAGAGTCGCCAGAGAGCGAGTAACCCTAACCCTAAATCTTTTTCGCGCGAGAATTAGAGCGGGCGGGGAGAGAGGGGTTTGTTTGAAGAGTGTTGATATACAGAGTCGGCTGATTTCGTCACGTGGTGCATATTAAAGTAGAGCGGGAGATTTTGAAGCTGTAATCTTCCCCTACATCAATTATTCCTCGTAGCCAGGTA
>NW_013633107.1:0-406 GCF_000695525.1 Brassica oleracea var. oleracea
AAAATATTTTTTAAATGTAATATTACTATTTTGTGAACTTTTCTTTTTTTATGAAATCATATTATATTTACATATATTTTCTTTTTTTCAATTCTTTTTTTTTAACTTTATAAAAAAATTCCTTTTTGTTATATGTGTATATTTTCGGAATTTTTTAAAAAGGAAACTAAATAAAATAATAAATAATAGTATTTTAATTGTAAGTTAATTCATTAAGGGTATCAATGTAATCAACCATCGTGAAAATTAACGCAAGAGCAACACAAAAGAAATTGACTTCTCATGTGATGTTATAGAGATCGTACAAAAATAAAATAAGAGATATATGTGTGTGTTGTTTGTTTCTGTAATATAAATAAAACTAGGTTAAGACCCGCGCCTTGCGCGGGATTAACATTATATATAT
>NW_013633108.1:0-406 GCF_000695525.1 Brassica oleracea var. oleracea
TGGTGTACTTTTAACTCTTTTTCTTAGAGCAACATTATCGACAAAATTTCTCAACTTCATAATATTAGTATTTTAGTATAAATAAATTGATTGATTAAAATTTATTATCTAAAACAAATCCAAACCTCTAATCTATATGCCAACACATGCAAAAAGAGTTCTCAAGAATATTTAACATATTTTTCTCTCCTCTCTCCTATTTATTGTATTTATTTTATTTTTTGTAATTAGTTAAATATTCATTGGGTATCTTCAAAGAAGGTGCTTTTATATGAATTGGTATATAATATTCAACAGTTTCCCGAGACATGTTGACTACATATTTCATGTTAAGTATTTTCTTCGCAAGGCCATGTCCAACGGCAGTATCTCGAAAAAGTATCTAAACAAATAAAACAATGGATTT
>NW_013633109.1:0-406 GCF_000695525.1 Brassica oleracea var. oleracea
ACTAGTAGGTTTACGGGATTCACCATGCTTCTATCACATAATGGTGGGGGAAATTCAAAAGATTTGGCAACCCATTCCCTTCATTCTCGCTAGAGTTGACACATGAGGATCGCGTCGGCATCATTGATGAAGTCTGTGAGAACCCCAGTAATAATGTTGACGATGTCGCAAATGAAGATTTGCTTCCTGGTGCTGCCGATGACCAACCCCTGAAGAAAAGCAAGAGGGCCAGAGTTGCCCCACCATCACTAGTATATGATTATCATTGTGGAAGCAAGAAACACAAACGTGCTAGGGTCGAGCAAATTGGTTTCAATCCAACGTCTTTTTTCCTCCGTGCGAAGTTTACTAATCTGAAGCATAAGATCGAACAGTCATTTGTGAGTACATTATAATCTTTTATATA
>NW_013633110.1:0-406 GCF_000695525.1 Brassica oleracea var. oleracea
ATCCAATATAGGTGACATTATTGACATGATGGTTCATGTCGAGATCAATTCGTCTTGGCTGCAAAGAAACATGATTATAAAGTCCTTTAGGAATGTTGATTCCTACAAAGGATCTTATTGTTCTATTTTATACCTTAAGTCCAATGATTGAGTACTTGGCCGGATCTTCGAGTTTCAGGATTTTCTTCAAGCTTTTGTTATTTTCCTCCTCAGGAAATGCTAATCTACAAAGATACACATAAAACAGAGTAGTTAGCATTTCATGAATAACGATATGATTGACCAGCAAGTATTGCATTGACACAAAGTCCCTTTTACCTGGGTTCTTTAGGACAGAACATCAAGTACTCGTCCCGAACATCATCAGAAACTTTCTGTAGCCGTCTTGTGTCTTGGTTCATCATCA
>NW_013633111.1:0-406 GCF_000695525.1 Brassica oleracea var. oleracea
CTCGCTCCTGAAAGCTTGTGGGTTCTCCTGATACCTCTGCCTTAGCAAATTAATCCAAGCATCTATATGCTGCATATTAAATATAACATGTTAGAAGTTACCAGACGACTTAAATATAAGTCGTCTACGTGGTCGTCCAAGTAGACGACTTAAATCGTGTGCAGAAGACTTACGCAGTCTTCCAGCCATCCTCTGGCTGTCCGGAGGAAGTGGTACCACCTTGTTGGTGATGTACGTGGTTTGTCCTCGATCTTAGTTAAATAATGACTGCAAAATCCGGAGGAAGTGGTACCACCCTATTGGTGATGTACATGGTTTGTCCTCGGTCTTAGTTGAATAATGACTGCAAACAAAAAAGTAATCAGTGAAGGACGACTAAATCAAGCTATTATGGGTAAAGCAATCA
>NW_013633112.1:0-406 GCF_000695525.1 Brassica oleracea var. oleracea
CATGGTCTTTAGACCATAATGGTACACGAGGCTGGTTATTTCCTTTGTTGCCGAAAGCCGTTGTCTCTCATGGCCTTTATTTTTTGGCCGTTATAGTAGTACACGAACTTGTAGTATTGATCATGGGTTTATCCTCTCTCCCCCTCATGACCATACTATAAGGTCGTGGTGCTTGGGACAATTAAGCCTAATGAGTTTCCCTCTTGTGTACATGTTTCACAACGTGAGATCTTTTACGTGATAACTCTGTGCCTTTTTAATCTTTGCATCAGGTTTAGACTTTAGGATGGCTAATTCTATCATGCCATATAGTGTAAAATTTCATGGTGTATCTCAATATGGTCACCACGGTTCTTGCATCTCATCATACTGATCTTATAGCATAGTTTAAATCAGTAGAGATCAT
>NW_013633113.1:0-406 GCF_000695525.1 Brassica oleracea var. oleracea
GGAGAGTTGTCCCAAGCATTTCATCAAACACCTTGTGGGTGGAAAATTCCTAAAGAACAACTTTTGAGAGGCCAACTCAGAAGATGCATTATGAATACTCTACTAGCAAGGAATAAGGAGGATCTACACTATAACGTCCTAGATCTAGCCTAATCACCCTTAATCTCCCTAACTCATGAATTCGAGAGTGGATTACTCACTACTCTTCATGATTCCTCTTAAACCCATATTGGATTTTGTATAGAAATACAGAGAACCGATATGAAAACAACAGGATTGCAATAACAGAAAATCAATTGAATCAAGAGATGAACTTTCCAAGAGGTTTTTGGTGGTTTTTTTACGATAAAAGATAATCGGCCTCCCCTGGCTTACAAAAGTACTTAAACATAGGTTTAGAAAGTGT
>NW_013633114.1:0-406 GCF_000695525.1 Brassica oleracea var. oleracea
AGAAAACAACTATGGAAAAAAATAACTGCAAAACAAGATAAAATTATAAAAAAACATAGAAAAGAATTAAAGTTATATTTTTGTAAGCTTCCAATGAAGTCTGCTTAAACTTTGTGGTTTAGTAAACTTCATATGAAGTCTACTAGCTTTAGTAAACTTCTTTGGAAGTCTACATTGTCTGATAATTTTCAGATCTGAAAAAATCTATACATTTTGAAATTTGAAAATAATTTTAAATCTGAAAATACTTTTCAAAATAGAATTTATAAGATAAACTAGTAGCAAATTAATGCACAGAGCTTGATCTATAAATTTATTTGAATATAAACATATAAATACATATTTAAAATCTATGAATGTAAAACTTACATTTTTAGAGGAGAAATGAAATCCATGAGTGATAATA
>NW_013633115.1:0-406 GCF_000695525.1 Brassica oleracea var. oleracea
CTCTCTTGGAGGTAAATGTTATCCCTTGGTGGCCGTTCAAAACAAGTAAGCATATGCAATGTTCATGTTAGTCTAAGGGAGACGCTACATCGCTAGTACATGAGTGAGCTTGTGATCAGATGGATCAGCTTGGACTCAGTGTAAGTCAAGGTAGGATTCCTTAAGATTGAATGAATGGAATGGATCAATTCCAAGAGGAAGTTGAAACACGATGTTAAGTATCTTAGTATGATGAGGATTGAGGTATACTATAAACACTTTTGTGAATGGTATGGGACGTTCACAAATGTGTGATGCTTTGGAGAATGGTATGGGACATTTTCCAAATGTGTGATCAAACCGAGATCCTACTCATCCAGGTACTTAATGATCGGTGGTGATCTTGGATAGGCCGATGCCTATAGAT
>NW_013633116.1:0-406 GCF_000695525.1 Brassica oleracea var. oleracea
GCCAACTCGAAATTTTTTTCGCAGAATCTTAACCCATAGGCCATCCTATGTGTTCAGCAACCTCCAGCCTAGCTTTGCTAGTAGAGCAATATTCATTTCTTTAGCTAACCTTATCCCCAGCCCACCTTCACTCTTCGGTTTACAGATTTTTCTCCAAGAGACCAGATGTTGTTTCCTGTTTCTCTCACTGCTCCCCCTAATAAACGACCGAGCAATTTTATCAAGTTGATCCAAAGTAGATATCAGTATAGCGATGGTACTCATCGTATGTACTGGAATCGATGCGAGAACAGACTTTGTAAGCGTGATCCTCCCTGCCAAGCTCAAGAATCTCCTTTTCCATCCTGCAAGTTTAGACTACACTCTCTCAATTACTTCCCCAAACATCTCTTTATTAATTCTTTTT
>NW_013633117.1:0-406 GCF_000695525.1 Brassica oleracea var. oleracea
TGGAGAAATCCCGAAAACGGATGAAGAAATGGGCAGATGAGAAGAGAGTGCCTTCGGAGTACTCAGTGGGCGACCTGGTACTTGTGAAATTACTTCCACAACAGTTCAAGGCATTCCGGAGCCTGCATAAGGGCTTAATCCGGAAGTACGAAGGACCGTTCGAGATAGTTGGGAAGGTGGGAAAGGTTTCCTACCGACTCGACCTACCGGATACACTTAAGATCCATCCGGTCTTTCATGTTAGCATGCTGAAACCGTACCATGCTGATGAGGACGACCAAACCCGAAGGGTTTCGACTCGAGCACCACCCGTGGTGACTAAGTCTTATGACAAGGAGATCGAAGAGGTTCTGGCGTCGAAGGAGGTAAGGAAGCGGGGAGTCCCGAGACAGACCCATTTTCTCAT
>NW_013633118.1:0-406 GCF_000695525.1 Brassica oleracea var. oleracea
AGTTTTACATGTATATAAGGTTAATATGCATCAGGCCATATAAGTGAACATAAATATTCTCATCTTAGATTGAATACGGGTCATGAGCCAGACATATACCATCTTAAGAGACTATTGAATAAACCACCACAGACATATGTGTAGTCTAAGATGAAACCTCAGAAGAGGATTGGGAATATATTTTGGATAAAAGTATGTCTTTCTCCCATGAGTTTTAAGAGACCTTGAGCCAAATATGGGTGATCAGATTGAGGTCAGGTGCACGGATTGCATGACTAATAAATCCGACTATCTAACATTAGAAAGAGAAAGTTATAAGCTGGTAAAGATTAAAAGAATGATAAGAGAAATAGAATGGCATCAACCATCATTGTCTTGGCAAGATCCTCAGACTAAAAGTATGATT
>NW_013633119.1:0-406 GCF_000695525.1 Brassica oleracea var. oleracea
TATGAATAAGTACATCCATCAATTTGAAGAACTATGTGGTATCTCTTCTAAGACACCAAAGTGGTTTTAAACCAAACACCCATAATGCACAAACGTATTTCCTGGCTGCACGTACCAAAAAATGTGTGTTTCTCTTTTAAAACCGTATCAGTACTATATTAGTTATATGTCGTAAATTTTCCTTTTCGTGATTCATACTAGTGAATATACTTTCCATGTTAAAAATAGTAAGATTTTGGTGAAATGAAACAAAAATCTTTATTATTACTTCAAACAACAAAACGGCATTGCGTATCTACTACAACCTTTAGAACTGAGAACGATTTTGTTTTTGTTGTTAGCTGTTAACGGGTATGACAACTGTAGAGGATGGATTTGACCATCCCACAAGGCCCGAGGAATAGGA
>NW_013633120.1:0-160 GCF_000695525.1 Brassica oleracea var. oleracea
ACCTGATTTGAAAGTGGGACAACTTCTTCATCCCAACTCTTATGAGAATTATTTAACTTCCTAGTGATTCTCCACCACTTCATGTATCCAAATCAAGCTTTTCACAAAGTGATTCATCCTGGTTTGATTGGAACGATGAAGAAGCTGTGCTATTCCCAAA
>NW_013633121.1:0-406 GCF_000695525.1 Brassica oleracea var. oleracea
ATTAAAACTCCAACAGCTCTTTTTCCTTCAGATTAGGCACGACCTCAACACATTCCAAACCATAAACAAGGTTCCCAGGAAGCTTAGTTATCCTCTCAAACCGTCCAGATGCAAGGAGAACGCCATCTACATTCATTTGGCCAAGATTCTCATAATAAAGCCTCCAACGGCTAGTTTTCATGGAGCCATCAATTCATTTGCTTCCAAGTTTATTATTTTGATTTTATTTCTTTCCTTATGTCATTTTATGACTGTTAGAGAGTCCCAGTATTCGAGCCTATAAAGCTCAATTAGTTTGTCTTTGTAAATTACCCTTGAACTTTTATGAATGAAAATACAGTTTTTCTAGTTTCTCATTTTTCTAAGTCTTAGAGTATTGTGAGAAGCAGCTCTTGAGCATCCAGAC
>NW_013633122.1:0-406 GCF_000695525.1 Brassica oleracea var. oleracea
TCAAAAACAACATAGTATATAACCAAGAGATATACCCATCACGAGGTCTCAACATTGTCTTCATGTCATACGTACTCGCTTTAAGATAATCAGGGCCTCCCCATGGAGGCGATAGGAACACAGTGCCTGCCTGCACAATGTAACAAGTTATAAGCCAAGTCAAAGAAAAACCTTTTAAAACCAAAAGAAAAATGAGACGAGTTGAAGGAAAAAAACCTTCAAGTTATGAGCCAAGTCAAAGAAGTCTCCCTTCACAAAGTCGATTTTATCAGCAACGCCATATACGGCAGCATTATGCTTCGCTAAATCAAGTTTCTTTGGATCCAAATCAATTGCAATCACATAATGACTCCTAAAATGGCACAAAACATCAGAGAGAAATCTTTGTGAAAAAACAAAAAAAAAA
>NW_013633123.1:0-406 GCF_000695525.1 Brassica oleracea var. oleracea
ACAACCACTGATAAAAGAGTTGAAGGATTTGTGGTCAACATGGGTGATGACGTATGACTGTTCAACGAAGACAAATTTTACGATGCGACCGATGCTTTTGTGGATCATAATTTATTTTCCTGCCTATGGGATGTTGTCTGGATGGACTACACATGGGAGATTAGCTTGTCCATATTGTAATGGAACGACATATGCGTTTCAACTGAAAAATGGTAGGAAGACAAGTTGGTTTGATTGTCACCGTCGATTTCTTCCCATTGGCCATCCTTACCGAAGAAACAAGAATTTGTTTAGCCACAAAAGGGTTGTGAGAGATACTCCTCCTCCATATCTAACTGGAGAACAAATTGAAGCGAAAATCTACTACGGAGCTAACGAAACAGTTCGTTGGGGTGGTAATTGGCAT
>NW_013633124.1:0-406 GCF_000695525.1 Brassica oleracea var. oleracea
CTAGAAAAAAGGGAAAAGGATCAAAATACCAGAATAACATGTGGCAAAACTTCCTGCAATTATAATACGTAAGTCTCGCCCACATGAATTCTAATATCTTATCCTTTTCCTATTTTTTTCAAATATTTATAATTTGAATAGGATTTGAATGTGATTTCAGATAGGTGTGTGATTTGGGAGTTTATGTGTGGTTTGAGAATGAGAGTTGTGGGTATATTTATAGGAAAGCAAGCCTCGTTAATTCCACGTAGGCAAAATCGTCGTTAATACCTCGTAAACAAAAACACGGGCCTTTGTTATTCCTCGCAATTTCCTCGTAAAAAAAAACACGGGCCTTTGTAGCTGCTCGCTATTTCGTCGTAATCTTATATATACACCCGAGCGCTCACTCTTTCTTTCCTCTCTA
>NW_013633125.1:0-406 GCF_000695525.1 Brassica oleracea var. oleracea
CAAGTTTGATGATGAGATTCACGGTCTGTGGCTTCTCGGTACTTTACAGGATTCCTGAGAGGTTTTCAGGATGTCTCTTTGTAACTCCGCTTCGGAAGGTGTCATTTCGATGGATTCAGTGAAGAACATTGTTCTTAATGAGGAAGCAAGAAGACAGTCGAATGCTAGCAGTTCGCGTTCAGATGTCTTTGTTACTGAGTCAAGGGGGAGTAGTTCGAGTAGAGATCCCAAGAGGGACAAGAACAGGAGCAGGAGCAAATCTAATAAATTTGCTAATATGGAGTGTTATTTCTGTCACAAGAAAGGGCACATGAAGAAGGATTGCTGGAAGTTGAAAAACAAGCAGCAAGGGAACCAATAAGAAAAGGTGGATCGGGTGACTGTCACCGAAGATCAGTTTCTCATT
>NW_013633126.1:0-406 GCF_000695525.1 Brassica oleracea var. oleracea
TTATTTCCTAGATTCTGGTCAAACATTGCTTATCTCGGACGACTTTCCCGTAAGTCGTCTACCTGGACGACTTTCTCGTAAGTCGTCTACCTGGACGACTTTCAAGTAAGTCGTCTGGGTAAAGTTAAATATTTAAGTTTCTTTTTTCGAATTGCAAACTAACCTGAGAAGACTTACAAATAAGTCGTATAGCTTTAATAAAATATTAAAATTTTTGTTTACCCAGAGACGACTTACTGGTAAGTCGTCCAGGAAAAGTCAAATATCTGACACAATTTAGTCAAATGCAAAACTAACCCGTTTTATCCCAGACGAGTTACTGGTAAGTCGTCTAGAGTTTTTTTTTTAACAAACAAAGATGGACGACTTACTTGTAAGTCGTCCTATTTAAAATTCAATTGCAAAA
>NW_013633127.1:0-406 GCF_000695525.1 Brassica oleracea var. oleracea
CAATTTCTTCGTCATTCTAATCAAACCAGGGTGAACCGCGATGTAAGTTGTATTTGGACACATAACGTTGTGGAGAATCACTAGGAAGTTGAATAAATCTCATAGGAGTTAGCATGAAGAAGCTATCCCACTTCAAAATGATATGATCCCAGTATTCCATTTCGGGAATATGACAACCTCTTCGTCATTCTAATCAAACCAGGATGAACCGCGATGTAAGAAATTGAATTTGGACACATATAGTGGAGAATCACGTGGAAGTTGAATTAATCTCGTAGTAGTTAGGATGAAGAAGCCATCCCACTTCCAAATCAGGTGATCCAAGTTTTCAAGTTTGGAAATATGACAACTTCTTCGTTATTATAATCAAACCAGGATGAACCGCGATGTAAGAAGCTGTATTTGG
>NW_013633128.1:0-406 GCF_000695525.1 Brassica oleracea var. oleracea
CTTCTTTGCAATAGACAAAGGCATCAAGCTGACACTAGCTCCAAGATTGTACAGACACCGTTCAAACACCATGGGTCCTAGAGCACAAGGTAAGGTGAAACATCCTAGATCCCCTAGCTTCCTTGGAACATCCAACCTCTGGATAATGGCACTGCACTCGTGGGTAAGGATCATCATGCCCTCCATCTCTTTCAGATCCACTAGCTTCCTTGGAACATCCAACCTCTGGATAATGGCACTGCACTCGTGGGTAAGGATCATCATGCCCTCCATCTCTTTCTTCTTTGCAGCTACAGCATCTTTCAAGAATTTGCTGTATTGAAGAACCAACATAAAAGCATCAATGATGGGCATTGTGAGATGGGCATTGTGACCTGAACTTCACTCATTTGTTTCTCAAAGAGTG
>NW_013633129.1:0-406 GCF_000695525.1 Brassica oleracea var. oleracea
AAACCAGAAAATGATAATACCAATTGATTGAGAAAATAATTGTACACTAATAAGAAATAAACCATAATTTTGTGTTTTAAAAAAAAATATTTTACTTAACTGATATAACTAAAGTGGCATAAATTTTGAAATAAAAATCAATTACATATTTATGAAGATTGTTTGACGAACAAATGATATATAATAAAGTAAAAAGAATAAGCTAGCGAGAATAATATTATTTCCAAATTGGAAAGAACAAGAATATTGCTTACCCGTCTGTCGGATGGGTTATACCCTAGAGTTAATTAGAGTATTGTTTCCTCAATCCTGGTGATGCTAGGTCGTTTTCCTCATTTTTCTAATTTAAAGTCATTTTTAAAAATTCAAAATATAATATATAAGAAAAAATCTAATTTTTTTATTA
>NW_013633130.1:0-406 GCF_000695525.1 Brassica oleracea var. oleracea
TATTTTAATATAAATTTGATTTAATAAGACATAAAGTAAGATAAAAATTATTTTTTTTATTTTATATTATATTTAAGAATACTTATGTATATATTTAAAATTATAATCTTAGATAAAAAATTTATCTATTTCGTTTGGTTAAATATATTAAATCAATTTGTATATAACTAATAAAATTGACATAAAATTGTATAATTATCAGAAATTAAAACTAAACTGTATTTATAAAACTTGTAGATATATAAAAATATATAAAAGAAACTAGTGATATTACGATTAAAATTTATAATTATTTTTTAAAAATTGTAGATAATTTGAAAAAATTCATAATTATAAAAATCGAATTAAATAATATTTCGAAATTCATAATGTCAGATCTTAATATATTTATTTTAGTGATGATGTA
>NW_013633131.1:0-406 GCF_000695525.1 Brassica oleracea var. oleracea
GTTGAGCTGCTGGTGGAGGCGGGTGATGATAAATCTCTCTTTGTAGCATTCGACTCAGCTATGACTAAGCTAACAGGAATCAGGGCTACAGAAGTTGTGATGGAGTGATTGAAGCTTCAAGTTATGTACAAGCTCCATCAATTTGACATATCTTGATTAAAACAAAACACAAAATTGTAGATTGGATTAGTGAAAGTTTTATCTTCACTTACCATTGTTCCTTAGATTTCTTATACTAACTTTTTGTTTTTCATATGAAAGAAAGCTGAGATCTCGCATTTTATGAATTTGAAAGAACTCCTAATGCCTTGACTCTCAATCGAAAACGGAAAAAGAACAGAGAACATCTAAAAATGCATTTTAAGGTTCATTGTGCAGGCGTTATTGGAGAGGAATATTAACAGTG
>NW_013633132.1:0-100 GCF_000695525.1 Brassica oleracea var. oleracea
TCTATCATACAAAATAATCTAACGTGGCCTGTTAATCACCCGTCATACGCATACAGGTTGTCATCCATGTCCTTGTTTTCGAACTCATGCGCGTCAGGAA
>NW_013633132.1:251-406 GCF_000695525.1 Brassica oleracea var. oleracea
TCTATTGGTCGCTCTCACATATGTGAATGGTCCAGGCTGTATTGGGCACGTTGTTTGTCTGAGGAAGCGCACTCAACAAGCAAATAAAAGACCATGTAGAGAAAAGGTTCCATAACCACATCGAGTTCTTCTGGGGAGATACTGGAACAAATGCT
>NW_013633133.1:0-151 GCF_000695525.1 Brassica oleracea var. oleracea
AAGGAAACCAGACCAGACATTGAGAAAAGGCAGCGCAGCTAAACATCCAAGGTATGTAGTTTGGGACGCCAAGCTACTAGGTAACAAAGGTCCTGGATAATGAAATCTCAAATCGATTAGATCATGTCTGGAACACAATGGAACCATATAT
>NW_013633133.1:218-406 GCF_000695525.1 Brassica oleracea var. oleracea
ATACACAGAAAGAATAAAGATTAGATTGAAAAGATAAACATGGGGTTTAAAGTATCTATAGAGAAAGATAGGCGTATTGGCCACATACATATATACAGAAACGTCATCTGATATAAACAAGTGAAATAGATGGGTCTTGTGAGGGAAAAAAAACGAGAGATATGGTACATGATCACGAGGTCTAAAGG
>NW_013633134.1:0-406 GCF_000695525.1 Brassica oleracea var. oleracea
AGAGCGTTGCGATCATTACAAGAGATCATAAAAGCTTTGGCCGCGAAGGGTGTTAGCGAGTTACCTAGTTCTAGCGGCCTAAAACCTCAAACCTAGTTGACTCGCAGCTCGATAACAAAAGACGAAGAAAATACAGAAAAGGTTTTTGATTGATTTCGGGCTGAACCTTATGAAAGGCTGCCTACGTACCCCTTTCGAGGATCAAGCCGAACGTAGTTCAATTGATAGAGCTGGACAAGTCGAACTGCTTGTGCACGTTCGTCTGGTAATCGGGTGCCAGTCATGGAAACAGAGCATGTCGAGAATAATGCCTCATAGTTTCTAAGTGCCGAGAGTTCTGAATCTAAAAAGTTGTCCTGGTGCCTCTCGCCTAGGACTCCTTATATACTCGCTCCTAGGTCGGTTT
>NW_013633135.1:0-187 GCF_000695525.1 Brassica oleracea var. oleracea
CTGAAAGAAGCTCTCAGCCCAACAAGGCGCCTTACAAGAAGGGGGATGGGAGAGGCCTGAAGTGTGAGCATTGCAAGAGGGATGGACACACCAAGGAGAGGTGTTGGATATTGAATCCAAGCCTCAAACCTGCCAAGTTTAAGTGAGCCGTGTCCATGGAGGTTCAAGAGATCAGCTCGGATCTCTT
>NW_013633135.1:229-406 GCF_000695525.1 Brassica oleracea var. oleracea
CTGTGAGTGGTGTCTAGAGTCCCAGAATCTCATGTTTTGTTTATTGCATTGTCTTGTGTGTTGCCATAGCTTGAATCATCATGAATGTGTTGTAGAATTGAGTAGAATCTCTCTGCTGCTTGCATCATGATTGAAAAGCTGTTTTGCATACATAAGCATGTCTCATACTGTCTAAGT
>NW_013633136.1:0-406 GCF_000695525.1 Brassica oleracea var. oleracea
TGGGAAAAGTTAAATATTTAAGTTTTATTTTCTAATTGCAAAAGTAATCTGAGACGATTTACAAATAAGTCGTCTAGCTTTAATAAAATATTGAAATTTTTGTTTTCCCGGAGACGACTTACTGATAAGTCGTCCAGGAAAAGTCAAATATCTGACACAATTCGGTCAAATGCAAAACTAACATGTTTATCCTAGACGACTTACCAGTAAGTCGTCTAGAGTATTCTCTAGATTTTTTTTTAACAAACAAAGATGACTTACCCGTAAGTCTTCTACAGCCAGACTACTTACGGGTAAGTCTTCTACGCGAACAGATCTGGAAAAAAAAATCAATTTCATACTTTAAACTAGTGAGATGGCTTCCTTAGCACACAAAGTCTTCTCCAACCACCCAGAACCTCAAACG
>NW_013633137.1:0-406 GCF_000695525.1 Brassica oleracea var. oleracea
CTCAAGCTATTCCCTTTCTCTTTGGGGGATAAGGCACGTCAGTGGAACAAGTCTCTACCCAGCGACTCTATCACCACTTGAGATGATTGCAAGAGAGCATTCTTGGAGAAGTTCTTCTCTACTTCAAGAACTGCTAAGCTGAGAAATGAGATTTCCAGTTTTCAACAGAAGAACTTGGAAAGCTTCAGCGAAGCTGGGAGAGATTCAAGGGCTACCAAGCTCAATGCCCACACCATGGTTTCTCTAAGGAGAGCTTGCTAAGCACATTCTACTGTGGTGCTCTTCCTAAGTACAGGGCTAGACTGGATACAGCTAGCAATGGGTTCTTCTTGGAGAGAACTGAGGAAGATGCAGAGGACCTGGTTGACAACATGGTAAAGAGTGATACAGTCTACAGTGGAGACCA
>NW_013633138.1:0-103 GCF_000695525.1 Brassica oleracea var. oleracea
ATTAGATAATATTCAAAGTTGTACAAATAGAAATAAAACATTCCGAGTTTTTGAACAAAAAAAAAAAAACTACGGGTCTTGCACGTTCGGGAACACCTCGTTC
>NW_013633138.1:211-406 GCF_000695525.1 Brassica oleracea var. oleracea
CTGAGCCGTAAGTACTTCTGGATCAACAAAGGGCGGTTTTGGTGCAGAAGTAGGAACCGACCGGGTGCGACGACCCAAACCGACCAAACGTCCCTTCTTCTTTGGAACCGACTGAAATAGAAATAGCCAAATTTAAATCAAGAAATAGATGAATTGAACTTTAAAAAAAAGAACTAACGGATTCAACGATTTCGT
>NW_013633139.1:0-406 GCF_000695525.1 Brassica oleracea var. oleracea
AGAAGAGCGAGAAGACCACTTACCACGGACCTTTTCGACCATTAATTTCTCCTAACTCACCTAACTTGCAAAGCCACTCGCTAAAACCTCACGATAGAAGCTCATGGTTCTAACGAGCTGGGGGGATAACTGTTGGGGTCAAAATCGGTCACGACGGAATCAATGTCTGAAAGTCCGTAAAAATCGGCATGAACGTTTTTACGAAAAATAAATCTTAGAAAAAAATCTATTTTTACGAAGAATCTTGCGGAGAAAACACATTTACGAAAAATCGGAGAAAGACTCGAACAAAGTTGCCGCGTAGCAACCAACGCAAAAGCTGGTCGCTACGTAGCGACCGAAATCGTACACGGCTCGGTCGCTACGTAGCGACCGAGCACTCCCCGAAGCTCGGTCGCTACGTAGC
>NW_013633140.1:0-114 GCF_000695525.1 Brassica oleracea var. oleracea
CAATTAGGTTAAATATTTTTGACTCAGACGACTTTCTAGACGACTTACATTTCAGTTGTCTGTTGAAGAAATTAAAACAGACGACTTACATGTAAGTCGTCCAGATATTCCCGC
>NW_013633141.1:0-406 GCF_000695525.1 Brassica oleracea var. oleracea
AACAGGAGAATTACAAACCGAGGTTAAACAAATAAAAAGTCAAATAATAGTCAACCGTCAAGAATTAAGTCAATTCCATATGGATGCAAGACTGGCAATAATAGAAAATAACTACAATAAACCAAACGTCACTAATAATACTGAACCATCCACAAGTAATCAAAATACGTCTTTAGACAAACTAAAGGGAATAGTAATTAGCGAACCAAAAGAGGATGACACAGAATATATACAAATGATCAACAAAATAAATAACCAAAAATGGTATACAAAAATAACTTTACATATCGGTAACAATTTCAAAATAAATGTAATAGCTTTAATAGACACAGGAGCAGACTATAACTGCATCCGAGAGAGAATTATACCAACTAAATATTATGAAAAAACAACTGAACGTTTAAGT
>NW_013633142.1:0-181 GCF_000695525.1 Brassica oleracea var. oleracea
TTCATAGCCGTTTGAAAAAGAGAAAAATTTTGAAATTTTTTCTTTGTAACCGTTGGGCTTAAATCGAGTGCACTAAAAATCAGTCTGAAAATATCGTATTAAACGATCAATCAAATCTATTAAATTTCATAAAATTTTGATAAAAATAAAAATTATGGTGAATAAATATTTTTTGTTATGA
>NW_013633142.1:261-406 GCF_000695525.1 Brassica oleracea var. oleracea
TAAACGAAATATAAGGTAGCTCAGCCGACCAGTTAACAACAAACAGAAAATAAAGGCGGCTCGGCAGTCCAGTTAACAAAAAACAGAAAATAAAGGCAGCTCGGCCGTCCAGTTAACAATAAATAGAATATAAGGCGGCTCGGCC
>NW_013633143.1:0-406 GCF_000695525.1 Brassica oleracea var. oleracea
ATTTTGTGGAATAGCATCTGCAATACATAGATGTTTCATCGTATGCCTGTATCAGTATATCTCGTTGCTATATGTCATGTTAAGTGGAATAGTATAAGGTTCACATTATTCCATTTTACATGGAATCGTACTTTTACATCATATGCCTTTCCATTCGTTATCCATTCTTATTCTGTTTGACTCATAATTCATTTCTATATTGAATATTACAGTTTGAACCGTCCTCACTCTTTGCCTCTCTTACTTTTCATTCTCCAGGTTTGGTATGGACGAGTTAGACCTTCCAAGTAGATTGTTTGAGACATGCTTTGAACCTACCGGCAAAAAAAGCGTTAACAGCTATTTCCAGTATTATGGCCGGTGGATTTAATTTCACAAAGACTTGGGTTGCCTATGTATTGGGGTT
>NW_013633144.1:0-406 GCF_000695525.1 Brassica oleracea var. oleracea
TATATATATATATATATATATATAGTAGAATAGGTTAGTGTTTACTAATTACTAGATGAGAGTTTTTATAATAATGTTTGTTTATTAAATAGTTTTAACATTTTGCAACACTACAGTCTTTATCGATTATAAAATGACGAATACAAATATTGGTCTCTTAAATATATCATCGTTTAATTATTTTTAAGATTTCATATGCACAAAAAGAAATTAAGTTTTGCGGCTGACACAAATCTCCAAAATCAAATAGGCAACATCGATTGTATAATGACGAAAGAGAATTAAGTTTCCTCCTCTCGATTTGTTTACAATTGACTCTCCGTAAGTGATTTTATTTTCTATCTCTATAAAATTATGCCTTCGTTCTCGTCTTTGTTTCATTGATATGAGTTAAGTTTCTTTTTTT
>NW_013633145.1:0-406 GCF_000695525.1 Brassica oleracea var. oleracea
CGCAGATCGCGTCGAGTCCAACTCGTTACGCAGCTGAGTGGACTCTTGACGCAGCTGGGCGACTTCATCTTCCCGTGTCTGACCATAAGACGATGTCGCTCTCGGAACATCGTTGACGGAACCAATCCCCAACGTACGTCCCTCCCTTTTTCGTAGGGACAACCATAAAAACAAAAAATAAATATTGTTAGTAAAAATTTAAAGTTAAAATAAATAATAAAAAAAAATTAAAATTTTAAAAAATTACCTCCTCGTAAATCCTATCCACTTCAAGTGTGGATAAGGTGACGGGTAATCCGTCGGTGGACTGCTGGGTCTGGCGGTCGTTAACCTGAGCAACTAAGTCGTTGAAGATTTGATCGGACTTGCCATCTAGAAATTGGCCCGCCTTGTTCTTGTGGGTCCT
>NW_013633146.1:0-406 GCF_000695525.1 Brassica oleracea var. oleracea
CACCACCCGACCTTTCTCCGTGCTTTGGCCTCACTCGCACGGTATCGTGAATCACTTCCCAATAGGTCACCCATCCTTCCACTACTCCAACTCAAGCACGCTTAACTCTGGAGTTCTTTCGGGATGTGCTCCGGAAAAGGTAAGTCAACTTTGGTGACATAGGTAGTCAAATCAATTATCTTAAGTCTTTTCACATATCACAACTCGGGATGTTACACTTTCGTTTCAACTGTAACCCCCTGAATCTGCATCTATCCTATAAATAGCGGACCTTACTAGCATGCAAAGTCCAATTCACACAAAATCCAAACGCAAACAGTTTCCAATCAAAAAATTCCGATGGCGAATTCATACACTGTCTGATACGCCCTAAATCGGGAAGGATCACTTTAGCTGGGTGTTGGAT
>NW_013633147.1:0-406 GCF_000695525.1 Brassica oleracea var. oleracea
TGATTATCTTCGGAAACTTGACATTTATCTTTTCCTGCAAAATAAAAGATAGACCGTCATTTCAGCCTTTGGCTCAATCCAGTTCTAAAATCGTAAGTGGGCCGGTTAGTCGCGGTTCAGGCCCCTTTTGTGCCGTTTTGGGACTTCGACGTTTTTACGATTTTTCCTAAGAAACAGCCATTGGTTTTTCAGAAAGGATTCCAATTCCCCGTATAGTTAAGGCAACTGGTGTTCAAGTTAACCATAGCCATTTTATACGGCAGGCAGGAATCCATTTCGACGACCAAGTTTTTATAACTTTTCCCGAAGTTTTCCTTTGATAATCCTAAACGAGACGAGACATGGGTATTGCGTCCAAAGGCCCGAGGATTGTGTTACGGGAACTTAGACGAGGATGCACGGTTTC
>NW_013633148.1:0-405 GCF_000695525.1 Brassica oleracea var. oleracea
CTTTGACGGATCCAACATTTTACTATCCGGATCCGGATTCGGCCCCTGCGGATATCCGGATTTTCGGATCGATCCGGATCTTGGATAAAAGTCCGAGGCCTAGTTTAACATATATGTTTAAATAGTGAAGTAGATAAAAACAATCTGAAATACTACACACATTTTTATATTATTATTATTAGTCATATAATCATAACTGAAATAATTATTTTTATAAAAATCAAGTAATAATTTTTTTTTTTTTTTAATATTAATTATTAATTAAACATCCCAAAAGGGGGTCGGAGAGTACATCTCGACGTCGGAGAAACGACGATACCTAACAACAATGGCTAAGACAAAATCAAGCAAACAAAGTACAGCTCAATCCAGATCGAGATCTAAATCTAAGAGAATAGAACTAAA
>NW_013633149.1:0-405 GCF_000695525.1 Brassica oleracea var. oleracea
CTTATATTGTAAGCCTCATTTGGAACAGCTCTTTAAAGAGTATGGTAGCTTCAACAAGAACTTTCGGTCTTTTATGTATTTTTCTTGTTCTTGCTGCTTTTCATATAATCTTAAGTTTTGCTGCTTTTCATGTATGATCCTTTGAAACAGGCAATGTTTGTATGTTTTGTCTGAATTTTCAAGAATGATACGAGGTTGTTGATGATTATGACTGGCACCACAAGACAAAGAAGCTTGAGGATCTTGGAAACATTTTAACGAGTTTGGATCCAGAAGACTCAGTCGTGGTCATAAAGTCATTTCTAAAATGTTTAGCTTGGCTGATCTATTAACCAGCAAGTTTTATCTGGTTTAACTGTGTACCGTTTGGAATCACGAGTACATATACTCCATCTTTTATATTTA
>NW_013633150.1:0-405 GCF_000695525.1 Brassica oleracea var. oleracea
CGGTGTGAGGGCTCTTTCATTCCATTTCGCAACTTTGTATCAGTGCATGGGTTATGGGATATCAAGCATACAGGAGATCACCTTTCTTGGAGAGGAACAAGACACACGCACAACATCAGGTCTAGACTGGACCGCACTCTTGCAAATGTGGCGTGGGGAGACTTATTCCCGGCTAGCAGATGCAATTACCTCCGTTTTGAGGGTTCTGACCACAGACCACTACTTACTTACTTGGACACCACAAAGACAAAGCAAAGAAGGCCTTTCAGATATGACAGAAGGCTGAATGATAATGAAGAAGCAAGAAGGGTCATAGAGAAAGCATGGGCAAAGGAAAAACTGGAAGAAATTGAACTCAAAGTCAGCCGTTGTAGACATGAAATTATCAAGTGGTCCAAGGAGAAA
>NW_013633151.1:0-405 GCF_000695525.1 Brassica oleracea var. oleracea
GTTGAGACTTGTAAACATCAAATTCTAGCATCTCATGAGAAACATAACTCTTTTAACACTAAGCGAAGAGGGAATTTTTACCTGAGAAGAAATGACTTGACTAAGAATCTCACCGTTCCCTCTCACCTAAAAAATCAAAACACTTCAATAATAGTGAACTTAAAAGTTCCCAAACAAAGAGAGAAACAGAGACCAAATGGGCTTACGACAGCAGCGGCAGTGTCGTCGCAGCTCGTTTCAATGCCTAGAACAACCAAACCATCATCATCAAGTTTCCAACTTTCTCTTTTGGTTAGTGAGGAAACTCTAGTTGTTGTAGAATAAGCACGCGTCCTCTGGAAATTGGATGAAGAGGAAGGAGAGATTTTGGGTTTAAGCTTATTATGGACATGGTTTCTCTGTAAT
>NW_013633152.1:0-405 GCF_000695525.1 Brassica oleracea var. oleracea
CTGAGTCTGTTACAAGTTGTTCACTATTTTCTTTTTAGTTGTATCTTTCCCTTTTTCTTACTCCTCAAAATTTAAATTGATTTTAAACTGATTTTTATTGCTTTTTAGGTTTTGGTTTTTGATTTAGTTTTAAGATTTTGGCTTTTTCAATTTTTAGTTTCTGATTTTTCTGTAGATTTTAGCTTTTCGAAAAACTTGGACGATGATTTAGATTTTAGAAAATTTTAGTTGAAAAAATTTAGATTAAATTAATAAAGAATAAAAATAATAAGAATAATAAAAAAAAAATTAAAGCAATTAAAATACAGTATATTATCACCAAAAACATACATACAAAGAGAATTATATAAAACTGCTATTAAAAATTTCAATTTTATTGAATATTTCGAAATTGATATTTAAAAA
>NW_013633153.1:0-405 GCF_000695525.1 Brassica oleracea var. oleracea
GTACTATGCATAATGCTCTTATGATGATATAGGACGAACCTCTAACGTGGTGGATACTGAAGCAAATCCAGTTACTCCTCAACTCCCCGTCATTGGAACCACAAATGGTACTGCCACCGTCACTGAACCAAGTCTTGAGCTCACCCTTGGAACTGGAAACGGACAAACCATAAATCCAGCTGAGACTTTGGTCGACATATCCGACTCTTCTTCTGAAGCAGAAGATGTTACTGGTGGGTTAGGTCCCCTCTTTTAAAATATCAACTAAAATAAATAATGCCGTCATATTTTGTGTAAGATTAGGAACGGCCTGTGTCTGTTTGTGTATGTCAAAACCAAGGATGCTTAATATGTTATGTATGCGACCATAATGTAATGTAAAATAGCAATGTAAAATATGTTTAT
>NW_013633154.1:0-405 GCF_000695525.1 Brassica oleracea var. oleracea
GTAGATTGAATTAGCAGAGGCATTTCCTCCAATTTCAATCATAGAATCGACTTCTTCATCTGACCATTCATCTAATGTCACAGACAAGACCTAGAAACAACCTCTCAAACTATCAATAAACTTGGGAAAAGATTCTCTGTCAAGAAGCAAGTGTACCAACGGTTATGTAAAATAGAAGGAGAAGGAAAGAGTCATTCATCACCTTTGAGATATGAGTGCTGAGGCTTCTGTGGACACCGCAACATTTTAAGCATATGAACACTCCGATATTTGCTGACCTGTAATAAAGTCAATTATTGATTACACAAACCAAGATTTGGTATAAGGATACGGTTGCACTGCTAACTGTTAAAGAGCCACACAACGGTAAAAGATAATACTCATTTTTAAACAGGGATGACATAC
>NW_013633155.1:0-405 GCF_000695525.1 Brassica oleracea var. oleracea
GTTTCCTTTGGGAAGTTCCTCTTCTTTGGCGTTTAGCTCTTCATTTGCTGCTGCTTTTCCTGGAAAAATGTAAATAATAAATATTAAGATACAACTTTCATTATGTCAATGTGTTTAGAAAAAACTAACGTAGTCATTTTGTTATAATTCTAATCTGAAATCATCTCACAGACAAGAACACATACCTTCCTGAGCCTCTTTATTTATTTATCTGGTTTAGTTCAGCCATAAGAGATCCAATCTCATCCTCATCATCGTCACTTTCTTTATATCTAAGAAAGACAACCAGATCGTAAGATAACTCAAAGGAAATTGCGAGTCTCAGTTGATATAAATCATCAAAAACTCTCGAAAAGGATAACACCGAAGCAATTGCATATTCCCAAACCAGGGCTCTGAGGAAAA
>NW_013633156.1:0-405 GCF_000695525.1 Brassica oleracea var. oleracea
CCATATAAACATAAAACTAGTTTATATTTATAATGTTTTATGTTTAAGAGTTATTTATATTTTAATTATGTATCATATTTAATAACATTATTTGTATGTTCATATACTAAAAGTATATTAAACCAGATTATTGAACCATGTTTGATCCGGTCAGACCATATTAAACCGTGACCCAAACAATTTCCGGTTCAACTCCTGGTCCGGTTTTAAAAACACTGAAACTTAGGCTTGTTTCTCATATCCAAGCCTAATAATTTAATTTCCACAATACACAAAGTGAATTTTGCATTCGTGTTCTTTAATCTTGAAACATAGATATTTAATACCTGAATCATGGGTTTGATACATGTTCAAATTTGAGGGTATGAAACTATATGTTCAACTTGTTTTAAGAAGAAAAAAAAG
>NW_013633157.1:0-405 GCF_000695525.1 Brassica oleracea var. oleracea
ACTCACACATGAAGCTTTAAGACTTTTTGTGTATGCTGCACAGTTCTCAATTTCACCTCGTCTCCATCTCCCATAGAACAAGAAAAACTCCACAACTGCATGACCCGGGTTGACATTATCCGCCTTGCACTCCAAGAAGTCAGACACATCTCTCGGAGAAAGTTTGGGACCGAGCTTAAAATGGCCTATCGCTTCTATAATGCCACCCGCACACCTCTCACAGGCATGGATTATGTTCGAATTGTCTTTCCCGTTTGCAGCATACCACTCCAACAACTCTTCTCGTGCATTGCTTACCTGGGAAAATAAGAGAAGAATAATTTTATAAAGGACGAAAGAAAATAATGGGGAAACAAGCGATAAAGGCAAGAAAAGTAAATGAGACATAGATTTAACGTGGTTCAC
>NW_013633158.1:0-405 GCF_000695525.1 Brassica oleracea var. oleracea
ACTTTTTGTTGTGATTTCGAAAGTGATTTGATATGTTATAAATGAAAAGTAAACCCGTCTTTAATTGTGTCTAACTGCTTATTTTTAATGGTGATAACACCATTTAAGTGTCTTTAGCTGTAATGAGAAGACAGTTTCCTACTAGAAGTTAATTCATTTTCGTAAATAATCCCCTATTTAGAGCCACTCCCTTTGCTTAGAGTCCAGTAAAACATAATATTCTTCCTAAATGGCAAACTCCTCCACAAGTTTTATTAACCTTTTAGCGAGCCAAGGGGTTATTGACCTTGACTCATCGGAACCTCCGTGCGTTAGCAGTCAAGGGGTAGCCAGCCAATGTTCCGATGAGGCTACGGTAAAAGAGAGGAGAAAATGGTCACCAAAGGAGGATATAATCCTCATTGG
>NW_013633159.1:0-405 GCF_000695525.1 Brassica oleracea var. oleracea
ATAAAGATGTTTGTATAAAAGTGATTTGAAGAAGATAAAGCTTTGCTTTTACTGAAATTTCATTTTATCATTCTCTGGCTCTCAAAGGTTACAAGATCAGCTTATTTATAGCTTGAACACGAAAACCCTAATGTAGAGAACCCTAGACAGATGTTACAATCTCAATCGTCCAGGAGATCAAGGGTTGAGAACTTGTTGTACAATCTTACGCCATTACCATCTCTTCTCTCTTGCGTCACCTTCTGTCCTTTTCCTTTGTCTTCTGCTTTCTCTTTTGAATGTAGCCGTTGAGCGGGTGAAGCTTTGGCGCGTGGGCTCTCTTCTGTTTCTCGCTTGGGCCTCTGCTTCTCCTGGCCCATATCTCTGTTTACTGAAACTGCAGCGTTTTGAGCGTCCTTGTTAATA
>NW_013633160.1:0-405 GCF_000695525.1 Brassica oleracea var. oleracea
AAAATTAGAATATAATAACAATAGAACTTATAAAATATATTTTAGTAATTATATTCTTCTAATTAGTATATAACATTATATATGTAAAATTCTGTTATTATAGAACTTTAGGAGCTTACACTTCAAAACTGTTGCAATTAAGTGGAATTAAGTAAACTGCATGACAGATAATTTGTTTTTCTTTTCTATTTTTATAAAATATAAAATCACAAAACAATTATTGTTAATAAAATGAAGCATATTTTGATCGGTAAAAATAACAAAGTAAAGTATTTATTTAATGACAGATTTTTAATGTTATACCATTTTACTATTTATTTTATGTTTTATATAAATCTGATATATGTAATTTGTTGGAAAATACTTATAAATGAATCGACATTTGGGCCTTATATTTATTTTTAG
>NW_013633161.1:0-405 GCF_000695525.1 Brassica oleracea var. oleracea
TCGTTACTTCTTGACAATTGTTGATGATTGTTCTAGAGCAGTCTGGTTGTATCTTCTTCCCGACAAGACGAATGTTGCTCAACAACTACGGAATTTTCTGTCTATGGTTACACGCCATTTTTCAAAGAAAGTCAAGACGATCCGTAGTGATAACGGTACGGAGTTCATGTGTATGTCTCGGTTCTTTCAAGAGCAAGGAATCATTCATGAAACTTCATGCGTACATACCCCACAACAGAATGGTCGGGTTGAGCGCAAACATCGCCATATCCTTAACGTTGCTCGAGCTTTGCGATTTCAAGGCAACTTACCAATTGAATTCTGGGGAGAGTGTGTTCTTAATGCTGCGTATCTGATCAATAGGACACCATCCCAAGTGCTTAAAGGGAAAACGCCATTTGAAGT
>NW_013633162.1:0-405 GCF_000695525.1 Brassica oleracea var. oleracea
AAACGCCGTTGCTTGTGGGAATGATTTTCTTGCTTGCTTTCCAAGCAAACAGGATACGCAAGCTTCAGTCTTGATGACGGTCTCTGGCAACCCAGTGACCAGCTCCTTTCTCGCCATTAGTTTCAATGTCTCGATGTTGACATGACCGAGACGGGCGTGCCACAAAGTTGATTCAGACGCTGCACTTATCTGAAGGCATTGTATGCGGTCAGCGCTCAAAAATACCTTGTAGAGTCGACTACCCGTTCGTGTAGTCCGAAGCATAAGGTCTCCATACTTGTCAAACAATGTTAGTTCATTGTTTTTCATATGAACTTCGCATCCAGCTTCTGTAGCTTGTCCCAAGCTAATTATATTGCTCCTAAGCCTCGGGATGTAGTACACATTATTTAATATCTTCTTTTC
>NW_013633163.1:0-405 GCF_000695525.1 Brassica oleracea var. oleracea
CTGTGCACTTGCAGTTAGATAATCGGGTTAAAACTCGAGACATCAGCGGCACACTAATTTTGAAGGTGTAGGTCCACGACCAACACATCTTACTTGTCCTGGACGCTTCGGACCAAAAACTTGAGCATATTCATTGTCCAAGCTAGCCGTAACATTGTTTGTGTTGTGCGGGTTTTGGCTCAACAATGTAGTAAGTGATTCCTAATAAACAAATAAAAGATAAATATCTAGTTTAATTAACTCATCAATCAATAGAATATTTAAATAAAACTAATCCCGCGTTTTTTTGCTTCTTCACATACAAAGCTTCCATTAAGTTTTGTGCAAGTCTCGATGAAAAACTCAGCTCGACGTGGTTTTTTCCCGGTCTTGATTTTCTTTGTAAAAATACATGCATAAAAATAT
>NW_013633164.1:0-405 GCF_000695525.1 Brassica oleracea var. oleracea
TGAAAGGCATTGCTCCAAATGTTTTCGGCTAGATCATGAGATCCGCGACTGCTTGATTGCAAAACACCAAGCTCGTGAGGCAAAGGGGCGGGATTTAGACCCAAAAGACCAAGCTGAGATAAAAAGGCCAACTGATCAACCACTACAAAGATCAGAATCAGATATATATCATTGTTCAGCAGCCAACCCCAATGGGGAGGATCATGATTACGGCCACAGAAGAGAAAGAAGTTATGACTATAGGGAGCACAAATATGATGCCCGGCGCACTTTGGAGGAAAGGAGTAGGTACCGCTCCAGTCAAGATACTGTCAGCCGACGATACTCTAGACACGCGTCCAAAGAAAGACAAAGAAGCTTCGACAGCCGATACTCTCATCATAAGGATCCAAACCCTCCTGAGAG
>NW_013633165.1:0-405 GCF_000695525.1 Brassica oleracea var. oleracea
TTTTAGATTATATGTTTTCAAATTCGATCTTTTTTATAATTTTTTTTGATTTTTTTTTTTGAATTTTGTTTTTATTTTTTTTTTCAAATTTTCTTTTTGTAATTCGAAAATACTTCTTAAAACTATTTTAAAATTTTTATTTTCAAAATTTTAATATATATTTTCTATTTTATAAAATCTTAAACCACAAAGCCAAATCCCCACCCTTAACTCTAAACTCTAAGGTTTGAATTAGTTAACCCTAGGGGTATAAATGTATATTTACGTCTTTAATGATACATTTTGGTCATTTTGATTCTTAGAGTCTATATTTGTGATATAAACTTTTTTAGTGCCATCCTAGGAAATTTCCCTTTAGTCATTATATAAAATTATTTTGTAAGAAATTTGTAATATATGATCCGC
>NW_013633166.1:0-405 GCF_000695525.1 Brassica oleracea var. oleracea
TCCTAACCAATGTTTGGTTTGGTTCGGACAAAAATACTAGGCCTAGGCAAGTGTGTTGGTTAAAGAACTTACCAGACGGAAGTACTCAACGAAACGAGGCTCCTTGAAGACAACAGAACGGTACTCTTCAGTGGCAATAACAGCCATCTCATCCATAAGTACACGCCACTCCGGTTTAGGAGAGACCGGTGGATGCATTCCATGCTCGAGCGTAGCAGCCGTGAAACGCTGAAGAGTCCTAAAACACAAATGCTCTTCTCCAAAAGACTGTTCTATAACTTCTCCTTGAACCGTCACCCTTAGCTGCCCGTGAATGGTATCCGGAGGCTGAGACAAGATAGCAAGATGTGTAGGTCCACCTCCTCTCCCAACAGTCCCACCTCTCCCGTGAAACATTGTCAGCTT
>NW_013633167.1:0-405 GCF_000695525.1 Brassica oleracea var. oleracea
GAATGACAATGTGATTCAGATGTCAAAAATCTCAAACCTAGACTATGTTGCCCTTAATCTCTCCAGAGACAACTATTTGCAATGGGCACTTGACACAAAGATTAAAGGTCAAAGGAACTAGGTGATAATATCATCAAGGGTAACAATGAGACTGATAAGAATCGGTACAGGGCTATAAGTATTATACGCCACCATCTCATTGAGGGTCTAAAAGATCAGTACCTCACCATGGAGAATCCACTAGACCTTTGGACCGCTTTACAGCGTAGATATGATCACCAAAAAACAGTGCTATTACCATAGGCTTGACATGCGTGGAAGAATCTCAGATTCATGGTCTATAAGTCTGTGGATGAAGACAATTCAGTATTGTTTAAGATAGTCTCAATGATGAGATTATGTGGT
>NW_013633168.1:0-405 GCF_000695525.1 Brassica oleracea var. oleracea
GCCGGACGCCTTTATCTGAAAGCCGGATACCTTTTAGCTTAAGGGCTAGACGTCTTTAGTCGAAGGACCGGACGCTTACAGATACGTTATGTATCAGTCTACTAACCTCTTTTAGGTTTAGTATAATCACAAGGAATTTCAAATATATGAACTGTATTGGATTGTCTTTTATACAACTCCAAGATCAATGATCATGCGTGATCAATTTCTTTTACATACTATATGCACGTTTCAGTCCATGAATCAGCTTAGGAACGAAGCTGTTCTTTCATCTTATCCAGTGATCCATATGCTGCTTACTACATCATTTGCATCTAATTTCTTTCTTATGACCAGACCATTGTCAATTTCGAAAAACTGTAGCAGCATCCACCACATAGAAGTTTATCTCCTTATAATATGTTC
>NW_013633169.1:0-405 GCF_000695525.1 Brassica oleracea var. oleracea
ATTTTTGTGATATAAACTTAGAAAGATGCTATTTTGGAGATTTGTCCCAATTAAAACATAACTTTCTTCTAAATGTAATTGCCTAATTAATAAAGGCTCTTGAAGCAAAGTGCTGAAACAAAGATCCTTTTTTTACTCTCTCCGTTCCATTAAAATAGATTTTTTAGAAAAAGAGTTTGTTTCTCAAAGATGTATTTTTTGTGTTTTCTATGAAAAATTGTAAACTTTAAAAAAATTAATTGATTTTATTGAATTACTATTGCTTAAAAATTATTGAAAATTAAAAATTATAGAAAACAATACATTTATTACGGTGTGTAAAAATACTAAAAATTCTATCTTTGTGGACCAGAATTAATATTTCATTGCTTTGGAGTCAATGACAAAGTCACACTCAAACAAGGA
>NW_013633170.1:0-405 GCF_000695525.1 Brassica oleracea var. oleracea
TTATAACGTATTTTCAATAACAAAA
The DNA here is from genome assembly GCF_000695525.1 of Brassica oleracea var. oleracea. Lineage (NCBI taxonomy): Eukaryota > Viridiplantae > Streptophyta > Magnoliopsida > Brassicales > Brassicaceae > Brassica > Brassica oleracea. Next base: position 26 of record NW_013633170.1, read on the forward strand.
AAAAATTAATAGTCTAATACTGTCATATCAATAAATTTTGTTTTTTAATTATTATTTTCTTCATTTTCTTCTAATGACATGCATAATATAAATTTCATTAAAGTTTAAAGAATCACAAATCTTGTATTTAACTACATTTGCATGTAGTATTTATCTATTTGAGTTCTAGTATATTCAATTCTAGATGTTTATAAAAAAAAGTAAGATACATATATTATTGGAAGACTGTCCGAAGTGATACATGGAGATCGAACATTATTATATTTAATCTATTATTTACATTTGATTTTAGTTTTTAAAACTATTTTATATGGATATACTACATACGTAATTTATAAACTATTATAACTCACAAAACTAATTTATACATCATGTAATTT
>NW_013633171.1:0-405 GCF_000695525.1 Brassica oleracea var. oleracea
ATATTCCATAATCAGTTTCCTACTGAACGTTCAGCTTATTTCACAGTTTATTTGAGACACTAGTAATTAATAACTACTATGATGTTGGTAGATTTTGATTAAAACTATGCTTTAACCCTAGGATATGCCATATGTTGGAACTACTTATTCGTTAACACTAGTTTCTCTTTAGTTATCGTCTACTTTCTGTTACAACACAATTGGTTGGTCTCTTTAACAATTATTTACCTTTGTAGGAGAAGATGAGGGTTTCAATAAGCGTTAATGACCCTGATCACGAGGAAATAATGTGTCTCTACTTCAATTACGATACTTCAAGTACTGGTGTGGTTTTTGCGTAGTCAAGGGGAGAAAATGTGTTCTCAAGTTTCTACACGAATCTTATTTCTTACTACTAGCTAGTAC
>NW_013633172.1:0-405 GCF_000695525.1 Brassica oleracea var. oleracea
AGATCATGCAGCCTTGAAGTACCTGATGACGAAAAAAGATGCTAAACTGAGACTCTTAAGGTGGATTTTACTGCTACAGGAGTTTGATATTGAGATCAGAGACAAGAGAGGAGCAGAAAATGGAGTGGCAGATCATCTTTCCCGAATGAGAGTGGAAGCTGAAACACCACTGGATGATACATTACCCGAGGAGAATGTCTATGTGATCACCTTGCTGGAGGATGAGTATTTGGATCAGGCTGATTGCTGTGTCATGAGACAAATTCAGGATGATCTACCATGGTTTGCAGACTTTGCAAACTACCTATGTGCTGTAATTGAACCACCGAACCTGAAGGGGTATGAGAGGAAGAAGTTTATGAGAGATGTGAACCACTACTACTGGGATGATCCCTTCCTCTACAA
>NW_013633173.1:0-405 GCF_000695525.1 Brassica oleracea var. oleracea
GTCTTCAAGCTCCCCCTCTCTTGGTACTTTGTACCCATCTTCCATCGGCATCTTCGCGGTTTGTCCTCCGAGTTTATCTGCATCTTTCAAAAGATCAAGTGTATATTTTCTTTGGGACATGAATAATCCTTCCTTGGATCTACAAATCTCAATCCCAAGAAAGTATTTCATCTCTCCAAGATCTTTTATTTCAAACACAGATTTGAGATAGTCTTTGGTTTCTTGTATTCCAACCTTATCACTACCAGTAATGATAATGTCATCAACATAGACCAATAGACAGATGATACCTGAGGTTGTGTGTAGAGTAAACAAGGTATGGTCTAGTTCAGACTTCCTGAAACCTTTTCCATTCAGAGTAGTACTCAGCTTGTGATACCAGGCTCTAGGTGATTGCTTCAATCC
>NW_013633174.1:0-405 GCF_000695525.1 Brassica oleracea var. oleracea
AATTCGTTGCATCTCCCACCTTGTTCCTTCTCACTGACCACGTCCTGACTTGTGTCTCAGACCCAACTCTCCAGGTTACGGTCCTAGTAGACACCAAGTCTCTTACTCTCTGACCCTAGTCCATGACTAGATCATCTTCAGTCCCTAAGAACTTACTGCATACCCGAGTCTTAGTAGATTTACCCAATCTCCAAGCCACTCAATGTATCAGTCAAGTCTTAATGAACTCGTTCCAATCTTTAGGCCGCTTGTTGTACCACAAGTCCTAACAGATTGTTTTGTTTCCTTATGTCCTTACAGACACCAAGGGTTCATGATCACAGTCTAATCGTACTGGATCATCCCTTAACCGACCACTGCCTTTTCCAGCTTGGCCATATTGCGATCTTAGTCCCTACTAGACTA
>NW_013633175.1:0-405 GCF_000695525.1 Brassica oleracea var. oleracea
GAATCACCTCGTACCCTTCCAAAGGCACGATCAACAAATCTGCCACATATTCTTTCTCTTGAATACCCAATGGAACATTCTTGATACACTGATCTTCTTAAAGGGTCCGGTCTGCAGGGGTTAAGACTACCACGTTCATCATGTCAACCACAAAACAATCTACAAACTGGGCATCTACATCGGGAGTCACAAATCTATATGTCTCTCCCGAGTCGAACAATACATGTGTGGGTTTACCAACAACATGTAAGGTTCCTGCCACAGTATCTCAATCACAATATCAATACAAAATTCTAACTATGACTCAGAAGAATCAGAAATCGTTACTTCTAAACGCGCAACCTAGCAATCAACCAGTTTATACTTAACCAAAATACTAACCAAATTCTCAACAACTAAATTTCA
>NW_013633176.1:0-405 GCF_000695525.1 Brassica oleracea var. oleracea
GGCAGTTTCTCGGGCCTAAACCGCCCAACTGCCCATTTTAATCGTCTTCTTCATCTTATTTCGCCATTTTCTGTACGGGAAACGGAAAGAAAGAACCAGAGAGAAACTCAGAAAGAGAAAAGTCCGATTAAGAGAGAGTTTTCGATATTTGGCTGGATTGATCAAGTCCGAGTCAAGAACGATCGTCTGTGGGGTGAATCCGACTGTCAGAACGTTTGAAGATCCGACGAAAACCGCTCAAGAGGTGTCAGAACAGACCGAATCAAACAGAACAAACCGACTCTAAGACAAAGGTGAGTGGTGTGACCGTAGCCTATCGTACTGAAACGTAGTCTGATTGATAGGAATGTTCTATGTTCTGATTGCTTGTCTAATTCAAATTATCTGCTAAGTTCTGGCTTGGTC
>NW_013633177.1:0-405 GCF_000695525.1 Brassica oleracea var. oleracea
AAAAAAAAACAGTGTATGTTCTACAAAAACGCTAGTGATAACGTATCATTCTTTGTATTTCCTAGTAGGAAAATTCAACATTTATAAATGTTTTTATTTATTTTATGTAGAACATACACTGTTTTTTTGTCTTCTGTGGTTTATTCTCAGTGTCTGTAAACAGTGGATTACTTCTCTTCATGCTCCCCACTCAAAATCGAATGCTTGTTTTTCAGTAACACCAAAACACTACGTATAGATTGAAAAGTATGCAGTTAGAATACAGGTTTGAATAAACTTATATAAATTGAAAGAAAGTCGAAGATATAAAGTTCAGAAGCCGACCTCTTCAGCAAATAGCAAAATATAATTGAAATCAATACATGACCATTAGGTTATATCATCTTCAAAATATACGTATAATCC
>NW_013633178.1:0-405 GCF_000695525.1 Brassica oleracea var. oleracea
AAAATCAGTCTTCAAGGATGGTTTTAGACCAAGATTAATTTAACAAGCAACTATGTGATCAGTGTTCAGTATATGATTTAATCATCACAAAATCCGGTTTTAAGGTTGGTATTAGATCAAGGTAAATTTATATCATTTGTTCAAACTATAATGAACCGATTTCAAGGCCGGTTAAGATATAGATAAATTTTGACAAACAATAATGTGATCAAATGATATCAAACCAGAATTTATTTTATCTTATGACATATTAATTTAAATCAAGACTATAGGTTATAATATTTAAAAAACTACCTAGTCAAAGATATGAATTTATTAAAATCAAATATGCATTTATAAAAATTAAATATGCATTTAAAAAATCAGAAAAGTTTTTAAAATTTTATCAGTTACAAAAACAAACAT
>NW_013633179.1:0-405 GCF_000695525.1 Brassica oleracea var. oleracea
CGGCCCAAAGGGGAAGAGAGTGGCCGACCTAGACTTAGGATAAGTTTACATTTATCTTTCATGTTTATCGTTAGGAGGTTTTCCTTTTCCTTTTAGGATAATGATTTGTATACTTTCCTTTTATCTGATTCTTGTAATCCCTATATAAGGGAACACTTTGATTCAGTAATAATAAGACAGAGAACACACGATTTCCCCTCTTGTTCACAACAGTTCTTAATTTATCATTGTTGTGAACAAGAGGGGAAATCGTGTGTTCTCTGTCTTATTATTACTGAATCAAAGTGTTCCCTTATATAGGGATTACAAGAATCAGAAAAGGGAAAGTATACAAATCATTATCCTAAAAGGAAAAAGAAAAACCTCCTAAAGATAAACATGAAAGATAAATGGAAACATCTAAGA
>NW_013633180.1:0-405 GCF_000695525.1 Brassica oleracea var. oleracea
CTCGGTCGCTACGTAGCGACCGAGCACGCACATAGCTCGGTCGCTACTTAGCGACCGAGCACGCACACGTAGCGACCGAGCTCAAGCCAACTCTCCACTCGCTATGTAGCGACCTGTCAGGCCTAAAAAGGGTCCTCCTTTGCGTTCTCTTTTGAATCCTCATAGAGTTTCCGTTGAGATTTTACGATGAAAACAAGTAGGACTCTTCTTGGCTTGCTTCCACTCGCTACGTAGCGACCTGTCAGGCCTCCAGCTCGATACATAGCGACCTGTCAGGCCTAAAAAGGGTCCTCCCTTGTGTTCTCTTTTGAATCCCGATCAAAACACTTTTCGTTTCGTCTCAATCGGAGTTTACGTGGAGATTTTACGGCGAAAACAAGTAAGACTCGTCTAAACTTCTTCGCT
>NW_013633181.1:0-405 GCF_000695525.1 Brassica oleracea var. oleracea
ATATTTCATTTAGATTTAGTTTTGTGTTTCGTTTTACTTATTTGCAGAATAAAAAAAAAAAAAACAAGTTACTCAACCAGTACAGTCTCCGGCTGTTCCTTATTCGGAGCAGCTGCTCCGCGAAGGTAAGTCTCTCGGGACCAAAAAAAAAAAAAATTTAGTTTTAATTTAGTTTTGTAAAATAGAGGGAAACCCTTGCAAGTGGGAAGTGGGGCACAAAGTGGACCTATAAAAAGGGAACTTTCCCCATCTTTTTCCCACTTCCACCATAAAACCGCCTCCCCCATCTTCCCTCTTCTTTAAAAATTCCCTCTCCTTTAAAAACCTAACACTCTTCACACTTGTTTTGAGTTTTGCAGTTTCTATTTGTTTGGATTTCGAACTGTTTGGCTAATTTGCAGGACT
>NW_013633182.1:0-278 GCF_000695525.1 Brassica oleracea var. oleracea
TATCTAGCATCCTCCTTCTGTAAATCTGAAACAGTGGATTGATTTTTTTCCAATAGAATAAGGCTCAGTTCTGGAGCTTTATCTTCCGAGGAACTAGCATCTGCGGGCACAGCTGCGGGCACATCTGCGGGCACATCTGGACCTTTATCCTCCGCCAAGCTCTTCCTTCCCGCGTTCGTCCCATTGACACTTTCACTCTGCAATATACAAGATGGGTTTATACAATAATAACCAATGAGTGTCTTCAAACATGAAACAAAATACATATATAAAATCCA
>NW_013633183.1:0-405 GCF_000695525.1 Brassica oleracea var. oleracea
ATTACGAAATTAATCAATGGTATTAATTTAAATAAAATATTTTAAAAGTTTTAGAAAGATTTTGTTGGATTCTTTTCTCAACATTTTGTTATAACTAAAAATAAAATTTAAATTTACAGTTAAAACTGATTTATTATTAATATCTTTATATATTGAATAGATTAATATAAATAATTAAATAAATGTAATTAATGAAATGAACCTAATAAGGCTAGTACGATTTTTTTTATAGTAGATAAAAGTGGTATCTTTCTTTTAATAGAGAAGATAGTGTTGCGATCAAAACAAGCATATGATGTTTGAAAAAATGATTGGGCGATAATTTTTGTAGCTCTTTTCTATTAGTTTAAATAATGAATTTTCGCTGGATAAAGCTGAAATGCTTAGGATTGCCTTCATGTAAGT
>NW_013633184.1:0-405 GCF_000695525.1 Brassica oleracea var. oleracea
TTCATGGGGAAACTGGTTATGAATATGGTAGTACTAGCGAACCTCAACATGTTAGTGAACTTCAGCCTGATATAAGGTTAGAAGAATCTAGAACGAATATAGATTATGGTGTAGGTACTGAGCAGATGGTACATGATTATTATAGAGGGGAAGAACCAAATCCCGAATCTAGGAGATTTTTTGACATGTTGGATGCAGGAAAACAACCTTTGTATCAAAATTGTAGAGATGGTCATTCAGTCTTATCATCTGCAACTAGATTAATGGTTGGCTGAAGAATGTATGGATGCGATTACTGATCTTGTCAAAGGTATTCTACCTGAGGATAACCTTGCACCGGGTTCATACTATGAGATTTAGAAACTTGTTGCCGGTCTTCAACTACCGTATGAAGTGATAGATGTA
>NW_013633185.1:0-405 GCF_000695525.1 Brassica oleracea var. oleracea
TCTCGTAGTATGGGTTGGACAGTAAAATCTATATCCTTTAGACTTCTGAGGGTAACCAATAAAGAAACCACTGATCGTTCTGAAATCTAATTTCTTTTCATGTGGATTGTATATTCTTGCTTCAGCTGGACATCCCCAAACTTGGAGGTGTGACAAACAGCCTTTCCACAGTTCAAAAGGAGTCTTTGGAACTGCCTTGCTAGGAACTCGGTTCAAGATATAGACTGCAGTTCGTAATGCATCCATCCACAAGGATATAGGTAAATTAGCATGACTCATCATGGATCTAACCATTCCCATATAAGTACGATTACGCCTTCCAGCTACACTATTCTGCCATGGAGAACCAGGCGTTGTGATTGAGCAACGATTCTTAATTTCTGGAGGAGTTTGGCAAATGGTCCA
>NW_013633186.1:0-405 GCF_000695525.1 Brassica oleracea var. oleracea
ACGACGTCGTATACTTTAACACCAAAAGTTAACGTCCGCTTAATTAATAGTTAACTCGGTTAACGGTGTGTTTATCAGGTCAGTCAATCGTAAGTTTCTTAATAAACCCGAAAAGTCAACAAAAGTTCAGGATTTTATTGGCTAGCCCATATGTCCAGGTTTCTTTTGGCAATTCCCTCAGAGTTCAGTGTTTTTTTGGCCGATTTCACAATTTTAATATGTTCCCTCAAACATCTTCCTATTTTTTCTACCCAAATTGAAAATATAAAGTGTTTACATATCCAAAAGGGACACGAATCTTTCTCGTGATTGTTTTGGTTCCATCCGTCTTTGTCACCTTACAGCAAAGAAAAAAGTGCTGATAACAAATTGGCACAAAGACTAAACAAAAAGCACATAAGCTCA
>NW_013633187.1:0-405 GCF_000695525.1 Brassica oleracea var. oleracea
CTTCTCCCATGAAATCCAAAAGCCTATTTTCCAGACCTTGCAAGCTCAAATCACAGGATGATGCTTCTGCTAACGTTACCTTTTCTTTGTCCTTCTTTTTTGTAAACACTCGTGCAGCTTGATCTAAATCATACAGCTCTTCCCACCAAATACTCTTCTGCTTCACAGTTAACCAGTGGTTCCAAGTCTCGCTTGGGCTGCCCTGACGGTCATACTCTCGTTCCAAGTCAATGATACGAGCCAACAACATTTCCTCACCAATATTTGGTTCCAACACACTGTGAATAGTCTGAAAAAAAAAATAACACTAATTAAATTTTATGTCCTACTAGCTTCTACTATAACTGTAAACATGTAACTTTGTGTCTCCAAGCGCTCGGTATATGTCTTCCAAAGGATAGCCCC
>NW_013633188.1:0-405 GCF_000695525.1 Brassica oleracea var. oleracea
CACAATTGCTATTAGACCATCCTTATACATAAAATTGTCTATACTGAAAAAGGGAACAATTTAAAATTTGGAGCGTACAGGGAGAATAGAACCTGCATCGTTAGCTTGGAAAGGTAAAAGTTTTAGTCGCCCTAGATTAAACAGATTTATATTTTTAACTTCTCTAGTAAACATACCCTTTAACTTCCAGGAAATAATAGCCTCTACCAAGACATTAACCGATGAAGCAAAAAAACTTTTTGAAAGAAGGTATTCAAGAAAAAAATGATTAAAAAATAGAAATATATTAAGGTAAGTATATATAATAGAAAGAAGTCTATAACTAATAGTCTAAAATGTATCTGTTTAATATTAAATCTTAAAGCAGTAAGCATTTCTTTCTTTTTCTATTTATTTCATATCTTT
>NW_013633189.1:0-405 GCF_000695525.1 Brassica oleracea var. oleracea
AACTACTAATACATAATAATGGAAAGATAACAATTACAAGGAAAAGATGGTTTCATTTTCTCCAAGCCGCCTCTCTCTCTCTCTCTCTCTCTCTCTCTTCAAGTCGTGGCCGACTCTCTCTCTAGGGTATGGGCCGGTTATGGACATCCACTAATTGATTTATAACATGTTTCCCTTTATATGTCGTTTCAATATCTATAATCCAGGTATTAGATGATATAATATCTTATATATTAAAACATAAGTCACAACATTAATTCATGTGTGATTTTTTTTTTTAAAAAAGACCTAATGGACATATTCTTAAAAAGTCATCTTACATTTAATCTCTAATCTTATCATTTAAATTTTGGGCCAACCAAATTTTTTTATTGGGCTATCAATAATTGGATTTAAACAATAGAT
>NW_013633190.1:0-405 GCF_000695525.1 Brassica oleracea var. oleracea
CAAACATTCTTCTTTCGCCCACTTCCGTCCAACACATAGGCGTTTTTGCATGGCCTTCCGTATAACGCTTCATAAGGTGACATCCCTGATAGAACCAAAATATGGATCACTCTTTCGGTATGGTTGATATGAACTCAGATCTGAGGGGATTGAGAACTGATGGATCGAGGGGTGACACTAAGGGTTGCGGAATAGCCCAAAGATACTACCAGAAATTCGAAGGTTGCCGGATGTGACGCACCGGTCCAACACAATGAAGTGGTTCGCTTAAAGATGACCTCACCAAGAGAAGTATGAATATTCTAAGCAAAGAACAATGAGAGAAGACTCAAAATAAGCAAAGGAAAATCGATGTCCTTTTTTATTAAGGGGATCATCACATACTTATAAGGTTTGTGAGTCAAA
>NW_013633191.1:0-405 GCF_000695525.1 Brassica oleracea var. oleracea
GTTGAGCTGCTGGTGGAGGCGGGTGATGATAAATCTCTCTTTGTAGCTTTCGACTCAGCTATGACTAAGCTGACAGGAATCAGGGCTGCAGAAGTTGTGATGGAGTGATTGAAGCTTCAAGTTATGTACAAGCTCCATCAATTTGACATATCTTGATTAAAACAAAACACAAAATCGTAGATTGGATTAGTGAAAGTTTTATCTTCACTTACCATTGTTCCTTAGATTTCTTATACTAACTTTTTGTTTTTCATATGAAAGAAAGCTGAGATCTCGCATTTTATGAATTTGAAAGAACTCCTAATGCCTTGACTCTCAATCGAAAACGGAAAAAGAACACAGAACATCTAAAAATGCATTTAAGGTTCATTGTGCAGGCGTTATTGGAGAGGAATATTAACAGTG
>NW_013633192.1:0-405 GCF_000695525.1 Brassica oleracea var. oleracea
AATTGATACTATACTTCTATGAAAATTAAGTCAATTTAATATGATTTTATAATAATTGAAACAAAAAAAAAATATTATTTCTTATTTCATGACCCAAACGTTCAATACCTAAAATTTAAAATAGTTCTAAAAATAAAATAATAATATTTTATTATGTCATATATTTAGAATAGCTAATTGATGATGGTCAAAATTACAATAGATAAGTTTGAACAGTGATTTCAATATCTACAACTAATTTTCCATAATTAATTCCTGAACGGTTACAGAGTTGAAACGTATTAAAAAATTAATTAATGTATTAGAAAGTCCTTTTAGGAAAAGGTGAAATGGACTATGGCTATATATATTGAGATACTGCAAGACTCACTTCTAATTATTAAAGAGCAGAGCAACAGAGAAAGA
>NW_013633193.1:0-405 GCF_000695525.1 Brassica oleracea var. oleracea
AATAAAACAAAACAAATTTTATGAAACATAAACGGTTTTAAAATCTAAAAATGATGATAAATGTTTATCTTTCGCGTTGATTTTATATCCGTTTTTGATGAAATTTTTTGTAGAATATCACTAAATCTATATATGACGGCATGTGAATTTTTTTTTATAAATTTTTTTTCCCCTTTTTAATATTATATATATTTTAGAGTTTTACATGTGTTAAATATATTTCTTTTGCAACACACCAAGTTTTAAACATTCAAAAAGGATTCTCACGTTTTAAAAATCCAAAATACTTAAACAACATCCATGAGGTTGATAACAAATAGCGTCGATCCTTAAAAGCCTTTACAGTGACATGAAATGTAGCGGAATACATCAAAAACTAACGATTTTGTGGCAGAAACGGTATCA
>NW_013633194.1:0-106 GCF_000695525.1 Brassica oleracea var. oleracea
CGAAAAAGTATTTGTCGAAGAAGTTTTCTACGTTTTTCTTCTTCGGGTATTTCGACGTTAACTTCGTCGTAACCATTTTTGACCCCAACAGTTAGCCCCCCAGCTC
>NW_013633194.1:206-405 GCF_000695525.1 Brassica oleracea var. oleracea
TTAATTTCTCATGCCTATAAGAAGGGAGGTAACTTCTTCACAATCTTCACACTTACTCATTCTCATAGAGAGGTTTTTCTTGAAAACTTCTTTTTCTTTCTCTCTGTCATTTCCTTCTTGATTTTAAAGAAAAAAAAAAAAAACACGAGATTTCGAGTAAGAAGAGGAGTTCGAAGAAAGGGTCTTTGCCCGCGAACGT
>NW_013633195.1:0-405 GCF_000695525.1 Brassica oleracea var. oleracea
ATTTCCTAGTGATTATCCACTACTTTATGTGTCCAAATACAGCTTCTCAAATTGCGGTTCATCCTACTTTGATTAGAATGACGAAGAAGATGTCATATTCCTAAACAGGAAATCTTGAATCACCTGATTTGAAAGTCGGATAGCTTATTCATCCTAACTTTTATGAGATTTATTCAACTTCATAGTGATTTTCCACTACTTTATGTGTCCAAATACAGCTTCTTACCTCGCGGTTCATCCTGGTTTGATTAGAATGACGAAGAAGTTCTCATATTCCCAAAGAGGAAAACTGGAATCACTTGATTTGAAAGTGGAACAGCTTCTCCATCCTAACTCCTATGAGATTTATTCAACTTCATAGTGATTTTCCACTACTTTATGTGTCCAAATACAGCTTCTTACATC
>NW_013633196.1:0-405 GCF_000695525.1 Brassica oleracea var. oleracea
TCTCCATCGCAGTCCCAAACGACTTGGATCATTCTGATATTCTTTCTTCCTTCAAGTTTGGTTTTTCTACCAATGATCCGGACTGGTCGTCCTTCCACAGTAAGGTTCTCTCTCAAGTCAGATGGTGGTTCAGGAACCACATTGTCTTGATTCCTTATGCATTTTCGCAGCAAAGATACATGGAACACGTTATGGAACTGAGCCATCGATGAGGGCAGTTCCAGTTTGTAGGCGACCTTTCCTATCCTTTCCAGGATCTTGAACGGCCCCATGTATCTTGGACTCAGCTTGGCATTCCTTGAGGATCGGTCCTTGCCTTTGTAGGTGACGGTTTTTAGATATACCATGTCCCCTACTCCGAACTCAAGGTCTTTTCTGCGTCTGTCTGCATAACTCTTCTGTCTG
>NW_013633197.1:0-135 GCF_000695525.1 Brassica oleracea var. oleracea
CGGAAGATTACATTGACCGTGCTTCCCGTGTCAATGAGTACTCTTCCCACTTCCATATCTCGTATGACGAGGTCTATGACGAGCGGATCGTAGTGAGGTTGATCGATCCCGCCGGCTTCTTCCTTTGTGAAGGGG
>NW_013633197.1:195-405 GCF_000695525.1 Brassica oleracea var. oleracea
CCCCCTTCCACTGGTAAGCCTTGATGGCCGAAACCGTATCGTTGCAGAATTGCGATCCTCCGATGATCATGTTGACTCTTCGACGATTTTTATCGTTCCCTTTGTCGTCTGGCCTCCTGCCGCGTTTATCCACAGATTGGTTTCTTTGAGGAGATCTCTCCGGGGGAAGATTTCTGTCTGGCTTCGGGGGGCGATCGGTCTCGAGGATGA
>NW_013633198.1:0-405 GCF_000695525.1 Brassica oleracea var. oleracea
AGGGAAAAGAGAACTTATGGGCATAGGGATTAGACCTTGGGTGATCAGGTATCGAATTAAGGATGGCAAATGATCAATCAAACTATCGACCTTAAGCCTAGACACAATTCTAAGCAAGCTCTATGTCTATATGAATGCTCATTTGCTAACATATCTCAAACATCAAATGTCTTTGGTTGAATAATGTGAACGCAATCATTACTAACAAGTCTATTAGCTATCTTAGCACCTTTAACAACAAATGTCTTTGGCAAAGTATACTAAAAGCCTAGGAGTGTTGTCTCAGGCATTTCATCAAACACCTTTTGGGTGGAAAATGCCTATTGATTAACTTTTGAGTGGCCAACTCAGAAGATGAATTATAAATACTCTACTAGTAAGGAACAAGAATGATCTACACTAAAA
>NW_013633199.1:0-104 GCF_000695525.1 Brassica oleracea var. oleracea
TGACCTCATAAGTTATGGTCTATCAATCAGCTATCTGCGTTTTAAAATATTTCGGCCAAGTCGTTCTTGGTATGGACATGTATCACATAATTGTCCACACTTAC
>NW_013633199.1:199-405 GCF_000695525.1 Brassica oleracea var. oleracea
TCGTAGCCGTTTTACTGGTGATGGCCTAATGAGTTTCCCTTGTGTACATGCTACACACGTGAGATTCTTTGGGATAACTCTTCTTATCTTTTAATGTGTGCGTTTTGAATATCAATTTTTGCATCATGTTTGGACCAGGATTGCCAATCCGGTCGTGCAATAAAGTGTATATTTTCGCAGGCTTTTAGCCTCTATCATATTGATCT
>NW_013633200.1:0-405 GCF_000695525.1 Brassica oleracea var. oleracea
AAGTCTCCCGATGGATTACCAGTCACATTGTCCACCGAAGAGGTCGATAGAATCTTAGAAGAAGTACAACTTAAAATTTTTGTTTACATTATTTTTAATATTTTAACATAATCAACTATATTAATATATGTTTTGATTTTATAGGTGGCTCCTAAAAAGAAGGGACATATAGTCGGTATAGACTCTGTTAACGAAGTTGCAAGGACAACTTCGTCATACACTTCGAGACGGGATGAAGAGACTGCTCAGATGAAAGTTTGAATGAATAGCCAACAGGTTCGTTTAGACTCTCTTGAGTATTTGCTAGACGTGATGGTCGTGGGAAACCAGGTTATGCAGAGAATGTTGACTGAGAGATGAGCCGCTCATGGGTTGCCAGTACGAGATCCCCAAGAGTCCGATCCA
>NW_013633201.1:0-405 GCF_000695525.1 Brassica oleracea var. oleracea
TAGCGACCGAGCACGCACACGGATCGGTCGCTACGTAGCGACCGAGCTCGAGCCAATGCTTGGTCGCTACGTAGCGACCGAGCTCGAGCCAAAGCTCGGTCGCTATGTAGCGACCGAGCACGCACACGGCTTGGTCGTTACATAGCGATCGGGCTCTCCCATAACGTCGATACGACACAAATCCATGCATTCTCGTCTACTCTTTAAATGCTATTTCTCGTAGACCATGGCTAAATCATTCTATGTTTCCCGTCACGCGAAGTCATCAATCAAACTTTACGATAAAAACCGCTGGTAGTTTGCTTTTATCGAAGAAACCGTAATAAACGTTTCGAGCCAAAGACGGCTCAAAGAGACGTATGGGAACCGAAATTCGCACTGTCGATTTCCGTTTAAATTAGGAAA
>NW_013633202.1:0-405 GCF_000695525.1 Brassica oleracea var. oleracea
TGTTTGGGAATATATAAACTTCCTCGTCATTCTGATCAAACCAGGATGACTTGTGATGTAAGAAGCTGTATTTGGATACATAAAGTAGAGGAGAATCACCAAGAAGTTGAATAAATCTCATAGGAGTTAGGATGAAGAAGTTATCCTACTTTCAAATCAGGTGATCCCAGTTTTCCTGTTTTTGAATATGACAACTTCCTCGTTGATGAAAACCTCCCGAGGAGTCGGCACTCTAAGTTGGTAAAGGGGATAAACCTTTCTGCTATGAAAGCGTAAAGCTTCAAAGACAAGGGATGTGGAGTGAATTGTCGAACGAAGGATGCGTAAGGCCTCCGATATTCCAATTCAATGCCCTAGCATATGACGCACCTAGACGACAATGAGGATGATTCCCTGGATATGACG
>NW_013633203.1:0-404 GCF_000695525.1 Brassica oleracea var. oleracea
ACGAACGATCCAAGCCGCTCCACTAAATGGAGCATTAAAAACCCAAGACGCAGCCACATTACATTTAAGCCAGTTAGGGGGAGGTCGCTGCCAGCAAGCCTGATCAGTTGGTCCAGACGTTAAAGGGGCTTCCAAGATAGTACTTGGAGCCATCGTTTCTCTCCAAATCTCAGCTTCCATCGAAGCTTTGTCAAATACCGTAGCCGGAGCAAGTCTTGTATGCTCAAAGCAAAACTCATTCCTTGCTTTCCATATATGCCAGAGGACCCAAGGGAACATCTGAGCGGTATTTGGAGGCAAATTTTTCCTTTTACTACAACCCAGGAGATGGTATAGATTAAGGAAAATTGAGTTCGACCAAGAACCTGACGGAGGCATAGGGATAGACGTGTGAGCCCAGACCT
>NW_013633204.1:0-404 GCF_000695525.1 Brassica oleracea var. oleracea
CCTTGCCGGGAAACTTCCTTTTGAGCATCTACAACTTCTCTGTAGAAGAAAGAAAAGACAGTATCTTGAAAAACGATAGGAAAAAAAAACAAAACATAATGAGGGTTTCAAACAAACATGAACTCATCACTGATCTCTTTGCTTTACTCCTTCGTAAAAAGGCATTGGCTGCCTCAACAAATCTCTGTAGTATCATTGATAACTCAGTGAATTATAATGTTTCAGCGTTCAAAGTCAACTGCTTTTTGTAATAGAAGTGAGATGATTTTTACCTGTAGGAAACAAAGAGCAACACCTTCACGGAAACAACATCTTTTAGACCAATCAGGTTTTAGTTCTCTGCAGACGTTAGCATCATATAAGGCATGTTCAGCTTGCCCTAACCGCAACCAGCAGAGGCTTCC
>NW_013633205.1:0-404 GCF_000695525.1 Brassica oleracea var. oleracea
TTTTTTTTTTGAACTTGGAAATTAATAAATGTTACTTTTGATAAGTGGCCGAATAGTCAATGGTTAGATTTAAAAGGCCCAATTCGTTTAAAATGAACTTAATTAAAAATTTAAGAGGCCCAATTCGTTTAAATGGTTAGAATAATAACAAACTAAACTTAATTAAAAATTAATTTTATCTATATTATTTCGTTAGTTCAATAATTATTTCATTAATTCAAGAAAGTATATATTTAAAATTAGAATGTAATAAATATCCACTAATTTTAAAAATTCATAAAATTAAAATTTGTGTAATTAATTATAAAATTAATTATAGAAGACTTATTAATTTTGATGTAATAGCATTATTTTAGTTTCACCAACAACGCATATAAAAAACACATTATAAAATAATTTATAAA
>NW_013633206.1:0-404 GCF_000695525.1 Brassica oleracea var. oleracea
TTCATCCTTAAAAATCTTCTCACGAGTGTTATCATAAGCTTCACTTGACCAATCTTTAAAGTTCGTCAATAGCTTTTGTCCTCGATGTCCATTCTTTTTCCACAACTTCGGAACTGTCGGGCCAATCACCAAACCTGCAAATGCGAAAGAGTTAATGACATATGAATCACAGACTTACATACCACATTCGAAAAATTGCCAAACATCTTTTCATAACCAAGAAACGATCCAGAATTTTAACATCCAACTTGTCCACAAGATAACCCTCGAATAGGTGATCCAAACTTCAACACTCGACTAGTCTTCCAGAGTATAAAAAAGAAAAAATGTACTCCAGAGTAAATAACCATCGTGTAATACACTAATAATATATTATGAAAAAATGAGTTTATGAATAGCAGTAT
>NW_013633207.1:0-404 GCF_000695525.1 Brassica oleracea var. oleracea
TTTTTTTTTAAGTTTGCCAATAAACAGAAGTAACTCAGGCTTCCAAATACATAATGCTCTCAAAATCATCCCAGTAAGTCGTATGCAAAGACTCAGTCTCAAAAGGGAGGCGCTCCCGCAGTTCGGGCAATATAACCCCTTCTGTCATCTTAACACTATCCAGATCGTACATGGCATGCAATAACCAGTAACCAGTCTTAGAGAGACCCTAACCGTACTCTCACGACTAGTACCCTGCACAGACAACTCACCTGGGATGACTAGATCGATGTCTGAAATAGGTAAATAAAAAGTCTTTAGTTGGACCATTGACTCTCATCCTCCAAAACCCACGACAAATGTATTCTCACCAGTCCATGCACCATAATACAAGACAACGTCCATGGAGCTACCTTACGAGCAAG
>NW_013633208.1:0-404 GCF_000695525.1 Brassica oleracea var. oleracea
ATATATATCAATGTTAGTATGGGTGATTAGGGTTAACGCAAGTACAAGCAACGACAGCAGGTTACAGTGATAGATATCAATCAGCAAGTCACAGTAGCAAGGGAAAGGAGACTTCAACAAGGAGAAATAGCTTAGGCTTAAGACTATTGTCTCATTATAAGGTTTTTGTATTTCCTAGCTACATTGAGGTGATCTTATTGTAACCAAACTATCTAGCACACTGATTTGGTGTTCCTAGAGACTCTTTGATCTAGTGGATTTTGGGAGCAGGAGTTCTCCCATGAGACGTATTGTGATAGAGGCCGGGAACTCGTCAAATCGTTTGTGTCTTTACTTTCAGTACTAGACCTAAGTCAAGATAACTTCTAACCTAAGTAACCTAAGCTAATAATCTCTACAAGTGG
>NW_013633209.1:0-404 GCF_000695525.1 Brassica oleracea var. oleracea
GTTTTTTCCTTGGATCTTAATTTTATGACAAACCGATAATCTTAATCTTAAATGTCTCACTGCAGAATTCCGTCATACATGGATTCATTCCTGCTGGTCGCGCTCCTTTTTACCGTCCGTCCTTGCGAGCGGGTTCAGTTGTTAGAGTCTCCCGCTTTGAAGTTGCAAGATGTACAAATATGTACAAAATTACGGATCACCCTTTTGTGATCCGGTTCATCCCCCAGACAACCATTGCTGAAGTTATCGAAAATGCTCCTGTCATCAACGTTGAGAAATTCATGCTGCGTTCGTTTGACCCCCTCCAAGCTCTCGCGAACACTAATTTGGAACTTCCAGGTTTGCTTAAATTAACGTTTGCTATTTACTGTATTATGTCATCATATATTTGTGAACAAAACATA
>NW_013633210.1:0-404 GCF_000695525.1 Brassica oleracea var. oleracea
ATTTCACACGGTGTACACAACCAAGTCGTATAGCTTTATATGTACAGAACCATCACCCAACCCTAGGAACCTTGTTTAATATCAGTGTATCCATCACACTTCATCAATTAAATATTTGCTCCAGTGTATAATCATGTTTTATCAATGTACATATGAATATCGTTACAACAGTGTACACATGTGGAAGATGGGTTGAATATCATTTCGTCGATGTGGAAAATAGATTGAATATCATTTTATCGATGTACACATGGATATCGTTACAATGGTGTACACATGGATATCGTTACAACAGTGTACACATGTGGAAGATGGGTTGAATATTATTTCGTCGATGTGGAAAATAGGTTGAATATCATTTCATCGATGTACACATGGATATCGTTACAACGGTGTACACATGG
>NW_013633211.1:0-404 GCF_000695525.1 Brassica oleracea var. oleracea
TCGCCTGGTCGTTGTCTCACGTGCCATGCTTCTCCGACCAAACAACCGAGGACAAGAGTCACCTCTCCGAGTCAAGAGATGAATGTAACTTTACCATGTTTGGTTCTTCATCGACTCACTTGTTGATACCGAACATTGGTTCTATACTACACTCTGATCCTGTGTTTATGCAAGATAATTCTTCGATATTGAAGATGTTGCGTGACAGTGAAGAAACACCGTTTAAGAAAGATCTCCAGGATTTCAGTACATCGGAGAACGAATTAACCGCGAGTTCTTGGCACGGTCACGATATTTCTGGTTCAGCAGCTCCGGTTGAGATGGATTGCTTTTGGAATTTCTGAATTTGGAAAGTGTAACATATCAAAATTGGGGTGTATATATGGGGAAAACAATTATAGGGT
>NW_013633212.1:0-404 GCF_000695525.1 Brassica oleracea var. oleracea
GATTTTCCTGACCCGCTTCCACCAACCAGAGCCACAGTTTTTCCTGACGGAACTCTCAAACAGAAGTCATCAAAGATTGGAGTTTCTAGTCTAGAGGGGTACATGAACTTCACATGCTTAAATTCAACTTCTCCTTTAATTTTCTCTAGAGTTTGACCTTCAAGGTTGTCTGAGTCAATATCTGGAACTCTTTCTATCACTTCCATGATCCTTTCCCCTGCTACAACCGCCTCTGAAAAGTATTTGAGATCCGACAAGCCTCGACCAAGTGATCTGAAAGGTGTACGAAGATACAAAAGGTCTAAACAACAATATGTTTCTTGCTTGCCAAGAAAACTAAAAACCCTTAAACTATAGTTACTTACGTGCCGCCAAAGGTAAGGCAAATGATGACTGCAAAGATG
>NW_013633213.1:0-404 GCF_000695525.1 Brassica oleracea var. oleracea
TCCAGGTTCAGTCTAGCTAGGATAAGAAGCATGTGTAGTCAAAGATGGCTTATTCAAACTAGCCGATAAGGTTCCTAACATGCTTGGGTATCTTGCTTTAGCTTTCCAGCTGTGCCAGCCTGTCTAAAGCTTTCTTCCCTTGACCAGACCTTATCCAAACTCCTCCTTGCTTATCCATACTCCCCCTGGCGTGTTTCACTCTCCAAATAGGTGCAAGGTAACTTCCCAAGTCTTATAACTCAGTTACCACAGTAATAATAAAGTTATTGTGGTAAATCACCAAAGTTACTGCCTGCTCCAAATTCCTTCCTCTATCCATGTATCAACTCTTCATCTCCTCATCTCAACAGTTACTTTGGGTAACTACTGGCTCGTGTGACCATTTGGAGAGGATAAGGAAGAGC
>NW_013633214.1:0-404 GCF_000695525.1 Brassica oleracea var. oleracea
TTTAAATAAGGAAACTAGGAAAACCCTAATTTCCCAGAGGACCCGGACATCTGCTAATTACCACATGTCAAGCAATCATAACACGAGAATAACAACGATAAGAATAAGAAATCGAAAAAGAGAGCAAAGTAGATCTTATTCCGAATCTGCGTATGAGCGTTTACAACAAGATATAAGCCTGGGCTCGAGAGCCGTCGGCGAGATTCCTAGTTCTAGCAACCCTAAGACGTCTAAACCTAATTGAGTCGCAGCTCGAAATAACAAAAACGGAAAATTGCCTAAATTGCTCTAAGTGCTAAGTTTGCTCTGAAAAGTCATCTGCCATGCTCCTCGCCTAGGACTCCTTATATACTAGCCCCAAGGCCGGTTTACGCTTTTACTCTTCTGCCCTTAAGCCGTCATAG
>NW_013633215.1:0-404 GCF_000695525.1 Brassica oleracea var. oleracea
TGAAACATATGAGTGTGCCAAGTTACTTGTGGGGCGAAGCCGTAAGGCACTCAACGTATCTTATTAATAGAGTTGCGACAAGAACTCTGAAGCTACAGACACCATATGAGTGCTACAAGAAGAAGAAGCCAAACGTTGGACACTTAAGGGTTTTTGGCTGCGTTTGCTATGCTA
Organism: Brassica oleracea var. oleracea; assembly: GCF_000695525.1. NCBI lineage: Eukaryota > Viridiplantae > Streptophyta > Magnoliopsida > Brassicales > Brassicaceae > Brassica > Brassica oleracea. The sequence continues at coordinate 175 of NW_013633215.1, forward strand.
AGAATGAGGCACCACATCTCAGGAAGTTAGATGACAGATCAAGAGAGTTGGTACACCTAGGAATTGAGCCAGGATCAAAAGCATACCGGTTATATGATCCTACAAATCGAAGGATTGTTGTGAGCAGAGATGTGATTTTTATCGAAAATCAAAGATGGAAGTGGAATAAGAAGAAAACCAACGAGTCTACTGTGATAACGTTTCCAATGACAAGTAGTGAAGACACCTCT
>NW_013633216.1:0-404 GCF_000695525.1 Brassica oleracea var. oleracea
TTGCTAGCTTCTCAGTTATAGGAGCGAGAAGGGAACCAACCTTTGCTTCAATCGATGTATCTATGTTATCCAGTTTTCCTGTCAATGTCTTCATCAAAGTGTAAAGCTGGCTCACTGGAATTTCTTCTTTCTACAATTAACCAAAATAAATTATTATAATAAAAGCATATTGCAGACTTACTTAAAAAAGTATAAATATAACTCACACTTGGACTATTAGTGTTTTCTTCAATCCCAACAGTTTTTGTATCATCACCTTTTTTCTTTTTAGAACTCTGACCATCAGTCTCGGGAACAGATTTAGGACGCTTCAGCCTTGTAGTAGCTGGAGATTCTTCTGTGACATCCCAAAATCCTCTATTTATACAATCATTACGTATATCCAGAACCAAGTTTATCACATC
>NW_013633217.1:0-404 GCF_000695525.1 Brassica oleracea var. oleracea
GGAGGAAATTGGCATGTTCCTGGAAATATGCATGATGGGTATGGTGTTTCTCACAATTGGCATAACAAGAGTATATTTTGGGAGCTACCCTATTGGAAGGATCTTCTCTTACGCCACAATCTGGATGTCATGCATATTGAGAAGAACTTTTTTGAGAACATCATGAATACATTACTTAACGTCCCTGGGAAGACAAAAGATAACAAAAAGTCAAGGATGGACTTACCTGATATTTGCTCAAGAAGTGAGTTACATATCAAGAGCAATGGAAACGTTCATGTTCCCATCTTCCGGTTGTCATCAGAAGCCAAAACAACCTTGTTTGACTGGGTTGCATCAGAAGCCAAAACAACCTTGTTTGACGTCATGGAGCATCTAGTTGTCCACCTACCGTATGAAACATT
>NW_013633218.1:0-404 GCF_000695525.1 Brassica oleracea var. oleracea
TTAAATTTTATTTTTCTAAACTAATTATTAATATTTTTTTTTTGCAGTTTAATTGGCCCATGGGGGTCACTGAGAAGGTGCGGAAAGAGTTTATCGACAAGGCGAAGAAACGTTTGTTGGACACGGTCTCCAACTGGAAGGGTGACTGGATCGTGAAGGGCTATGAGCGGGGCAAACCCACATCCATCACCACGGACGTGTGGGATGGCCTCATCCGTTACTGGAGGGATCATGATGCCATGAGAGTCGCCCAGTCTTGCTCCGCCTCCCGTAACTCGGTAGATGAGCACGGCCACAGGGCGATGCAACATAGTACGGGCCAAAAGGCACACGCCCGCGTCCGTTTGGAAATGGTATGTAATTTAAATATTTAACTTTTTGATTTTTAATATATATATATATAT
>NW_013633219.1:0-404 GCF_000695525.1 Brassica oleracea var. oleracea
TTCTTTGTTTCCTTCGCTCATTGTTTCAATATGGAAATCATTCATTCATATATCTTTAAAACTCAATATGCTGCTCTTGCTCTTAAAGCTGGGTGAATATAAGGCATCACTGATTTCTAGATGCATACCCTTAGGCAATAATATATTAGCCTAGCCATAGTCTTCTTTCAGACTGGCGATACCTGGGTTAGTACTTATATTGGCGTTTTTCAGTGTACTCATATAGAAAAATCATTCATTCATTTAATCTAAGCAGACAATGTAATAGAAATAAATTCAAGGAGATAAAAATCAGAGAAATCATACAAGTAAAGCAATCCCACAAGTTTGATGTCGAAATGAGATTATCAACTTGATTCTTTTAGGCATTCATAAGTCTCATATTCCATAAGATCATCTTGATC
>NW_013633220.1:0-404 GCF_000695525.1 Brassica oleracea var. oleracea
ATACTCGATGGTGGGATGCGAGTGCCGGTACGTTTGATCGAGAGGCCGGGGAGAGCTTGTGTGGGCATCGCATGAGCGGTGTGGACTTCCCTAGGGAGGAGTTTGTTTTTTTTTTGTTACAGCTGGACCCATTAAGGCTGCCTACGTACCCCCTTTGTGGAGGATCAAGCCATTCGTAGTTCTTTGTTTTTCGAGTAAAAGTGGCCAAAAAAGCGAATTTACTCGGTTTTTTTTTCTTTTTTTGAGACGAGTGAACGTGACTGTGGGTCATTCACTCGCTTGTTTAGCTGTGGAAGCGTCGAAGGTGCTTCGAGTTCCAAGCTCGTGGCACTGCTTCGCCGGTCGAGGTTTCGAGATGGTAGACTCTGGGTTTGACTATCTCGGTGATCTTGTAAGGTCCTTCC
>NW_013633221.1:0-404 GCF_000695525.1 Brassica oleracea var. oleracea
CTGTCTTCAATCTCCCCTTCTCTTGGTACTTTGTAGCCATCCTCCATTGGCATCCTTGTTGTCTTGCCTCCATGAGCACCTGCATCTTTCAAAAAATCAAGTGTATACTTCCTTTGGGACATGAACAAACCTTCCTTGGATCTACAAATCTCAATTCCAAGAAAGTATTTCATTTCTCCCAAGTCTTTTATTTCAAACATAGACTTTAGAAACTCCTTGGTTGCTTTGATACCTTCCTTATCACTCCCTGTGATAATGATATCATCCACATACACAAGGAGAGCAACCATACCTGAGGGAGTAGTGAGGGTAAAGAGAGTATGGTCCAATTCTGACTTCTTAAAACCTCAGCTGTTGAGAGTTGTGCTCAACTTGTTGTACCATGCTCTTGGTGATTGCTTCAA
>NW_013633222.1:0-404 GCF_000695525.1 Brassica oleracea var. oleracea
TAGCAGGGGGTAGGAACTCAACTGCAGCCTCTGAAAGTTGAGCAGTCCGGCCGATCTGAGGTAGGTGGCAGTAGAGTATTTTCTTCGCTCGGTCCTGTAATACGTAGACGTAAGGACCATCCCGATCGATCCTCGAGTGGGGACCAGCTATGAACTCCTTACTTACTAGAGAAATGACATCCAGGTAGTTCCAAGCAATGTTGTTCGTTCTGTAATACGTAGACGTAAGGACCATCCCGATCGATCCTCGAGTGGGGACCAGCTATGAACTCCTTACTTACTAGAGAAATGACATCCAGGTAGTTCCAAGCAATGTTGTTCGTACTGTCCAGTGCTACCTGATGGTTCTCGCAGTCAACACCCACATGTGTAAGGATCTGAGTAATCACTGCACCAAATCCACA
>NW_013633223.1:0-404 GCF_000695525.1 Brassica oleracea var. oleracea
GTATGCGGGAAGGACACAGATAGTATGTGGATGAAGTTCTGTAGGAAACATGTTTACATGTCCAATAGAAAAGGTCTCCCACCAACGCATAGGTATCGGATAAAGAAGACTTGGTTTGATGGAAAAGCTGAACATGGAAGAAAGTCTAGGATACTGTCGGGTCATGACATATCCAATAATCTGAAAAACTATGTCAACAATTTTGGGAATGGAAAAAAATCTGGGATGAAGAGGAAAAGGACCGCCATTGTCGATGAAGAAAAAATTGTGGAAGATGTTTCCAGTGAATCAGAGGCAGAGGAAGAAGATGAAGTTGATGTTGAGGAGTTATCTAGATGGAAGAAAAGATCAATATTCTTTGAACTGCCATATTGGGAGGTATGTGTTATATTTTAACAGTTTGT
>NW_013633224.1:0-404 GCF_000695525.1 Brassica oleracea var. oleracea
AAGAAAACTGTTTTTAATAGTAATAGATAGATAGATAGATATTTTTTTCAAAATATTTTCGCTTGCTTTCTAAGTTTTTCTTTATATATTATTATCTTACAAAATATATTCACTTTGAAAAAGGTACAGGTGATAAATTTTTAATACGTTTGAGAAGCAAACCAAACTTTTGTACCTTGCCTTTGGAATTTTCTATTGTCTGTTAGAGGTGTATATGTTTAATATGTTTTTTTGTATTGTAAATTTGTCACTTGCACTAACTTTCAAAGATTTCTTATTTTATTTTAAGCTTTTCGTATTTTACGTAAAGTGTTGATTTAATTAAAAATTTTAACAGTATTTTGTTTTCAAAAGAAAGTTAAATGTTAAATTTTAAAAATGTGAAAACAAACCGAACGTAACAT
>NW_013633225.1:0-404 GCF_000695525.1 Brassica oleracea var. oleracea
AACCCTCAGATTACTCTGCCCTAAATCTCTCTGGAGATAATTACCTATATAAGGAATAGAATAAATCAATGTATATGATTTCAATAAGGCTTTTCCCCAAATCATATAATCTATTTGATTAAGCAATCTTAGTATGAGAATGATCAATTGATCATTGCATCTAGTAATCTTTTTAATTATAATTCAAACTGGATTGATTATATATATAGGGTATTAAGGCCCTTTAGAATTTGAATAAGGATCAATCATCATTTTATTAAATGAGATCAAGCAAGATGGATGAAATCAAGCAAATGCATGGATCAAGAAATAGCTGAATGCATGTTCAGAACATTAAACAATCTATATGTGATTCCAAATGCATGAGGATATTTGGTTTTCAAAGATCATAAAGCAAAAACCGA
>NW_013633226.1:0-404 GCF_000695525.1 Brassica oleracea var. oleracea
TCTTACATCGCGATTCATCCTGTTTTGATCAGAATGACGAGGAAGTTTTCATATTCCCCCACAGGAAAACTAGGATCACCTGATTTGAAAGTGCGATAACTTCTTCATCCTAACTCCTATGAAAACTATTCCACTTACTGGTGATTCTCCACAACTTTTTGTATCCAAATCCAGCTTCTTTCATCGCGATTCATCCTGGTTTGATCATAATGACAAGGAAGTTGTCATATTCCCAAACAGGAAAACTGGGATCACCTGATTTGAAAGTGGGATAACTTCTTCATCCTAACTCCTATGAAAACTATTCCACTTACTGGTGATTCTCCACAACTTTTTGTATCCAAATCCAGCTTCTTTCATCGCGATTCATCCTGGTTTGATCATAATGACAAGGAAGTTGTCAT
>NW_013633227.1:0-404 GCF_000695525.1 Brassica oleracea var. oleracea
GGTTCCAAACCTCTTTGACTTTCATCATATGTTAGTGCATGATGCAATTATGCATCAAAACAATATTGTCATATTTGTTTCAAAATCTATGTGTTAAACCCTACGAAAATAATAAGTTTATCGGTAAATGGTCTATATACAAAAGCTTATGATCTTTAGTGTTGTTTTAAAAGTTCTAAGCACATTCTATATTTGTATTAATGTATATTAAACTATCTTTAATGGTATATTGGCATCGTTTTAATTTTTTATCAATTAATTAAGTAAAACTTCATAATACTCCTTAAATTGGTGGACTAACCGCGATAAAATTGTTATTCTTTAGAGAAACGGTGACGACAAAGTTCCAAACCTCTTTGAATTTCATCATATGTTGGTGCAGGATGCAACTATGCATTAAAACA
>NW_013633228.1:0-404 GCF_000695525.1 Brassica oleracea var. oleracea
GCAAATTTCTGTGTATTTTTTAATAATTTCTAGATTTCTAAAAATCAGGAACAAAATAAAAGGAGAAGTGAGTTTGGAAAGTGAGAGAAGAGAAGAAGACAGATTAAGTTCAATAAAAAAGAAAGAAGAAGAAGAGAGATGCTTTGTATTCGTGGAAGTACTCACAACAAATCTTAGCCATATCATGTAGGTTCATAGGTCAGTGGGGGTAATATGGGATTATAAGAAATCAAATAGTGTTTCGAATAGTGAAGTGGTAGTTAGTTAACTTCGATTTTTTTAGGTATAGGAAACCTAATTTCTTGTAAAATTATGGTTTTGTTCCCGTTTTTGTTTCATTTATATGAGTTAAGTTTCTTTTTTAACTTCTTCTATGAATTTGGTGAATTACATAAGTGTCAATT
>NW_013633229.1:0-404 GCF_000695525.1 Brassica oleracea var. oleracea
AAAAAAAAAAAATTGTGTAAGCAAATAAAATGACTTGGGCACGCAAAAAAAATTGCGTAAGACAAATTGTGTAAGACATGAGATGATTTATGAATGCAATAAATGAAAAGAAAAATTGTGTAAGACATGAGATGACTTCTGCATTAAAAAACAAATTGTGTATGACAACTTGTGTAAGACATGAAATGATTTATGAATGCAAAGATAAATTGTGTAAGCACATGAGATGACTTATGCATGCAAAAAAAATTGTATAAAACAAATTGTGTAAGACATGAGATGATTTATGAATGCAAAGACAAATTGTGTAAGAGATGAGATGATTTATGAATGCAAATATAAATTATGTAAAACATGAGATGACTTATGAATGCAAAGAAAAATTGTGTAAGACATGAGATGAC
>NW_013633230.1:0-404 GCF_000695525.1 Brassica oleracea var. oleracea
AAGTTTTGTGTCAACGGCTGAAGGTATTGCTGCCTTCCCTAGTTTCAAAAACGCAATCGGCATTTGTAGCAGGGCGACTGATCTCTGATAATATCCTTATAGCACAGGAAATGTTTCATGGATTACGGACTAATGAGGCATGTAAAGGCAAGTATATGGCAGTCAAAACGGATATGAGTAAGGCTTATGATCGGGTTGAATAGGCGTTTATTAAGGCATTATTACAAAAGATGGGGTTTCATGAGCATTGGATTAAACTAATGGTGGAATGCATATCATCAGTTCAATATCGGGTTCTTTTGAGTGCCAACCAAAATGACTTATTATACCACAGAGGGGCTTACGACAAGAAGATCATTTATCTCCCTATTTATTCATTCTGTGTACTGAGGCTCTGATATCAA
>NW_013633231.1:0-404 GCF_000695525.1 Brassica oleracea var. oleracea
AAACGCGGGCCTGGTAACTTTGTCGTAATGTTACGTCGCGTTTACGATGAAAGATTTTTTATATATTGGGACGCCGAGACGAGGCTGCCTCGTCCATTCCTCCTAAACTCCTCTCCTCTCCCTAAGGTACATTCTCTTCCCTCCTTTTATTTTTTTTTTAAAGTTAGTTTAGGTTATTAATTAGTTAGGTAATTAGTTTAGGTGATTATTTAGATAATTAGTTTAGGTGATTAGTTAGATGACGGAATCCTATAGTTTAGGTGATTAGTTAGGTAACGGAATAATTTTTTAATTATGTCGTCATAATTGATTAAATTTATTAAAAAATTTTTTAGATGGCACCTAGAAGGAAACCAGCAGCATCTACTTATGCCCAGTTGTTTGGCGATGGTTCCGGTACATCT
>NW_013633232.1:0-404 GCF_000695525.1 Brassica oleracea var. oleracea
CTTTGCGAAATATGCAAGATGGGGAAAGACTACCTTAAAAATATATCTCAAGCTCGAAAGCTCAGTAAATGGAAAATATGTATGAACCCATCTCATCTCCACAGCACCTGGCAGCCAAAGCAAGCTTAAATCAAAGAGTAACAGATTCAAAAAAATTGTTCTATGTTAAATCATTTCATCTAGGTATCTACTATCTAGATCTTCATTCTACAGTCGATGCTATAAAGCATAGCAGCAACAACTTTCTTAGCCTTCATCTGAATGAAGAATAAAGCATCCAACATCCAAGCAAGTTGAACAACAAAATATATCAACCATGAGTAGATGAAGTTTATATATTGTACTTACACTGGCTTACCTGAGTAGCAGCCTTTCTTTTGCGTCCACGACCTCCTTTCTTCTCG
>NW_013633233.1:0-404 GCF_000695525.1 Brassica oleracea var. oleracea
AAAAAATGAAAATTACTTACTTTTTAATCAAACTTGTTTTTAATTTGACTTATCAATACGAAAAATATGATATTAACTGGACTTATTTTATTACCGTTTAAATATTTTATTGATATTATCTAAGAAGCTTTCAAGTGATATTTAATATCATATTTTATTTTTTCTTAGTTTTGTTTTGTTAATTTTTCTATTTCTTTCAAAGAGTTGATATATATATATATGTCAAGTGAATTTCCATTAAATATTTTTTTTATGAAAATACAGTTTTTAAATAATAAAATTTAAAATAACATTATAATATTAATTTGTTGTATTTATTGGTATTTTTAAATATTTTATTATATATAAGGGTCGCTGTGGTGTTCGTATACCCGTTCATTAATATTTGAATATTTGGGTTTTTC
>NW_013633234.1:0-404 GCF_000695525.1 Brassica oleracea var. oleracea
CTTCTATTTTAATTTTAGGGTCCATAAAGAACAAGAACCAAAAAAATGGAAGCTGTTAATTAACTAAAAAAAATGTCTTACATATTTCGTTGCAATGAATATTAATTAGTAATTAAATAAAAACAAAATAATAAGTAATATAATGATTTTTTGAAAACTATATTTCAAATCTTTGTACAGTATTTTTTTTAAGTATCTCGTAGGATACTCTTTCCCTAGCAACACTTTTTTGTAATTGGATCCTGAACCCTCGTTTTTATGACCTTTCGCCCCTCCCCCCCCTTTTTTTTCCAATTCTTTTTTTAGAATAAAAAAGAATTAGGAAAAGGGGGGGGGGGGTTATTCCCCGATCTTTGATCGTATCTCTAATTTTTTTATCCTTTCTGATGTTAATAACTAGAATT
>NW_013633235.1:0-404 GCF_000695525.1 Brassica oleracea var. oleracea
GCGTAATATCTATATTTTTCATTTTAAGATAGATGTTTAAATATTAACATATTTTTTCCATTTTTTTTAAGTTGTGTATTTCTTTTTCTTATACTTTCTATTTGCGTAATATCTATATTTTTCATTTTAAGATAGATGTTTAAATATTAACATATTTTTTCCATTTTTTTTAAGTTGTGTATTTCTTTTTCTTATACTTTCTATTTGCGTAATATCTATATTTTTCATTTTAAGATAGATGTTTAAATATTAACATATTTTTTCCATTTTTTTTAAGTTGTGTATTTCTTTTTCTTATACTTTATATTTAGTTAATATCTATATTTTATATTTTAAGTTAGATGTTTAAATCTTAGTTTTTTTTCCATTTTTAATGTAAAACAGCAATGTTTAATAGAAGAACT
>NW_013633236.1:0-404 GCF_000695525.1 Brassica oleracea var. oleracea
GAACATAATTAAGAGATCATTCGTAGATCTGAAGAGAGAAGGAAAAAATAAGAAAATAGAAAAGAAAAATTCAATCTAACGGCTGGAATGGTGATCTATGTGAAAGGTGTATTGGCCAATAGGATTTTTTCTTTTATGTTTACCTTTTGTCGCTATATCATTAGGTTAATGTGTTTATATACTAGGTATGTCCGTCGCAAACCCCTCGCAAATTTGCAAGGGAATTGCGAGTATTCTCTTGCAAATCCATTGCAAATTTATAAATAGTGTATTTTAAGGCTTCGGGGCTTCGTTTGGAGTTTTGTTTCTGGTAGACTATATGTATTTATTAATTTGGTTCTAAACAAATAATAAACATGAAAATATGTTCAATATTTTTCGAAAATTTAGTTGATGTATATAAG
>NW_013633237.1:0-404 GCF_000695525.1 Brassica oleracea var. oleracea
ATCAAACCAGGATAAATTGCGATGTAAGAAGCTTGATTTCGATACATCAAGTAGTGGAGAATCACCTTGAAGTTGAATAAATCTAATAGGAGTTAGGATGAAGAAGTTATCCCACTTTCAAATCAAGTGATCCCAGTTTTCCTGTTTGGAATATGACAATTTCTTTGTTATTCTAATAAAATCAAGATGAATCTAGATGTACAAAGCTTGATTTGGATACATTAAGTAGTGGAGAATCACCTTGAAGTTGAATAAATCTAATAGGAGTTAGGATGAAGAAATTATCCCACTTTCAAATCAAGTGATCCCAGTTTTCCTGTTTGGAATATGACAATTTCTTTGTTATTCTAATAAAATCAAGATGAATCTAGATGTACAAAGCTTGATTTGGATACATTAAGTAG
>NW_013633238.1:0-404 GCF_000695525.1 Brassica oleracea var. oleracea
GGGTTTGACTCCAAGTTTTGAGTCACACTTGGCAATTCTCCCCTATTTAAATATAACTACGGGTTTATAATGTGGTTAATTAGTTAATTTAGTCAATTTAGTTTAGGGGTTAAATTTAGGGTCTGGGACGACTTACTAGTAAGTCGTCTGATGTACAGTATTCAACAGACGACGACTTACTAGTAAGTCGTCCAAACCGGACCAAACCTTTAATTTTACAATGTACTTTTAAACCTAACCGAATTATTTACCGGCCATATATAAGGTGTTTTTTTTTTACTGTTTATCGAAAATCAAAAAACCCTAAAGCCGTTTCTCTCAAAGGAGATTTCGAAGGCGATTTCTGTCGATTCTCTTTAATCCATCGTTCTCATCGTTCTTACCGCCGGTTATCTCTCCGCCGT
>NW_013633239.1:0-404 GCF_000695525.1 Brassica oleracea var. oleracea
AGTATCATCACCCGAAAATGATGGAAGTTCTACACGTTTCAACAAACTATCGCGTTTCTCCGTCAATGAGTTCCGTTCAATACCTTCCTCCGATCTAGACGTACGACCCGTTTCCCAGTTCGATTGATGTACCGGATGATTAGGATGTCGATACGGTTGTGGACTCGGCTCCGATACCTCCACAGCTTTTGAATCTTTCTTCGCAATCAGCTCACACAACTTCGAGAAGTTCGAATCCATCTTCGATTGTAACTCCTCATAGTGATCTTACGATTTCCTCTCCAGATCTTCGATCTTCGACATTGATTTCTCCTCCAATGCTCGAATCGCCGCTCGAAACTCGCTATTCGTCTCCGGTTGCGACGAAGTATGATCGCGCCACGTCTTTGAGAGCAACTCCATCG
>NW_013633240.1:0-404 GCF_000695525.1 Brassica oleracea var. oleracea
CAAAGAGACAAAAGCAAAGACTATTAAATTACATTGGTTTTGTTCACATATTTGTATTAAAGAGGCAAAAAAAAAATGTCCTTTTCCTAAACCAATGTAACCAGATTTGCTCTATAAATATCGTTAAGCACTGACTATGAGAAAGAAGTGAAAGGAAGGACATTTTACTTGAATAATTGTTTCTATATATTTTTGAATTATTTGTGAAAAATTTCTATTGTCAAATGGCATCTGATATTGCAACTTTTTATTATTCTCAAATCTAACACTACAACAGTTTGAAAAGAAGCCAAGCATTCATATTGCTATGTATAATTCTATAGATGAAGAGACCCTCTATCTTGGACAACATCTATTCTCTAACTCAAGTGTTTGCAAAATTCAAAACTAAATAAAATTGTTGG
>NW_013633241.1:0-200 GCF_000695525.1 Brassica oleracea var. oleracea
GCAAGAGTTCACCTGGAATCCCGATCACACGAACTTTATCTGTGACGTCTTCGTCCATAAAGTTATGGACAACTATAGGAAAGCACATCTACGAGTGGAAGCAGAAGTGGCTCATCAACCAGGTTTTTTTTAATTTATCAAACAATTTTTTGAATTTATTAAACTATTTTTGGATTTATTAAACTATTTTATATTTTTTT
>NW_013633241.1:252-404 GCF_000695525.1 Brassica oleracea var. oleracea
GTTGTGTGTGCATTGGGATAAGGACGAGACGAAAGCTACCTCCGTGACCAAGTCCGCCAACCGCAAGAGTGATCGTGGCGGGAAGGGCATGTACAAGCACAATTCGGGTGCCCAGACTATTGCCACTCTGGGGGATCGCTTGGTAAGTTCAA
>NW_013633242.1:0-404 GCF_000695525.1 Brassica oleracea var. oleracea
ACATTCACGATGTAGTGCATTCCGAAAATAAAAGGACATTAATAAGTATTCTAGTGTGTGTCATGGGAAGAAAGCAACAAGAATTTTTAACATTTTAAACATACTACATATGAATCTATGAATAAGTATTGGAGCCTACTAGAATAATATAATTCAAATTAGTTTTGCCAAACTATCTTCTGTTATTGTTTTTTTTAAAATTTTATTTTAGTAAAAGATTTTTTTAATATAATTTTAGATGTTAAATCTAACAAAGATGATATTGGTTTGCACAAACGGTTTATAATATCTTTTAGGATTAAAACCATTTTCAACCTTTCTCTTTTTCTCTCTCTTTCACTTTATGATATAAAAACATTAAAATAAAAATGATTTTTCGTCTAAATGTATTATTTTATAATAAA
>NW_013633243.1:0-404 GCF_000695525.1 Brassica oleracea var. oleracea
GTAGTCTGTGGACCTTCCTCTCTCAAGTGATCCAACACATGACAGACAACCTCTCGCATTTCTCTGACGTCGCGGCCAAAGCTGAGGAGGAGGAAGCGACGGCGGAATCGGCAAGGGAAGAGGCGTGAAACTGGCATCAGTTACAATCGGCTTGGAGTTTTTTATTTTGAGAGGAGATCCCTTAGGTGAAACGTTTCAGCTCTATGGAGTAAAGATAGGTTTGATGTAATTATGTTCTTCTGAGTTCCATGCAGTATTCGATTTCGTTTTATGTAGGAGTTCCATGAGATATTCGATTCCTGGTGGTAGCTTGAACGCTACATCAGTTTATATTGGGTGAAAGAGGAGAAGTGGAAGAGGAAATCGTTAGGTTTTTGTGTTGTTATGAAGAGGAGAATAATGGC
>NW_013633244.1:0-100 GCF_000695525.1 Brassica oleracea var. oleracea
GGTTTTATAACCACGAGCCGCTTCTTCTTCCCCATTTCTCTCTTCTTTCTCTACGCGGCTCCTCTCCCTCCTCTCCGGCGATCTCCCCCTTCTCTCCGAC
>NW_013633244.1:135-404 GCF_000695525.1 Brassica oleracea var. oleracea
AAGGACCCTATCTCACTCTCTTAGGTTCTATTTGTTAGGTTTTTGTGTAGTTTTGATAGATTTTTGTTAGGGTGATTGGTTAGGATTGTGATTTGGTTGTATAATAGGTTTAGAATTCTGATTTGGTTGAATAATTTGTTTTGTTGAATCGATTTAGAATTTTTTATAAATTTTTTATTTTTTTTGTATTTATAAAATCGATTTTTGTGTATAAATTCGATATTTGTGTATAAATTCGATTTTTGTATTTTACAAAACGTTTTTTGTAT
>NW_013633245.1:0-404 GCF_000695525.1 Brassica oleracea var. oleracea
GAATTCCCTCGGAATATTCCGAGGAAATTCTGAGGAAATAGGGTTTTCAAACCAAAAACCACGTTTTGCGGTTTGAATAACACTTATATAACCCTTATTAAGTGTCTTAGACTGATTATGAAGTCAAAAATTTGTTCTTTACCCTAAAATAAACACTTTTCCGATTGTATGAACGAAATCCCCACAACATAAGAAAAACACTTATACACTTTAATGAACGGTAAAGGGAATACTTTCAATACGTTTTGAAATTTGTTATTTCATGATTTATGATCATCTATACAAAGAATCCTCAATGGTATACGTTACAATTGTATAAGAATTGAAAAACGGCAAAAAAATTGTCCCAAACACTAGTTCCGAGGAAATACCGAGGAACAATATAAATTAATAGAAATACATGC
>NW_013633246.1:0-404 GCF_000695525.1 Brassica oleracea var. oleracea
AAACTGCTTTCGGCCCTTGTGGAATTGGAATAGATTGTATAAAAGTTGCCCATTTGGGATAAATACCATCGGTGAGATAGTAAGCCAAATGATACTCTCTTCCGTTGACCGAGAAATTCACTTGCGGAGCTTGACCATTTATTGTGTCATCAAAAACATGTGAGCGATCAAGAACATTGATATCATTTAAGGTATCTGGATGTCCGAAAAACGCATACCATATCCAGAGATCATATGAAGCAACCGCATCTAAAACGATTGTGGGTTTTCCCGAACCACGAGAATATTGTCCTTCCCAGGCGGTGGGACAATTCTTCCACTCCCAATGCATCCAATCGATGCTTCCTATCATCCCGTGAAATCCACGAAGCTCTCCAATATGAAGTAGACGTTGAAGATCATCC
>NW_013633247.1:0-152 GCF_000695525.1 Brassica oleracea var. oleracea
CAAGGTTGGTGTCTTCACATCTCTGTAGGACCCTGCACAAATTTGACGAACAAACAGAAAATGAAGATCCGTAGACAGAGAAATCATCCATAAACACCTCCACAACATCCTCAATTAGATCAGAGAAAATTGACATCATGCACCTTTGAAAG
>NW_013633247.1:247-404 GCF_000695525.1 Brassica oleracea var. oleracea
AATAACCATCAAGAAAGCAATAGAATGGGTGATTTGCAAGTCTCTCAAGCATCTGATCAATAAATGGTAATGGGAAATGATCCTTTCTAGATGCAGAGTTTAGTTTTTGATAGTCAATGCACATTCTATGACCTGTGATGGTTCTTGTTGGTATCAA
>NW_013633248.1:0-154 GCF_000695525.1 Brassica oleracea var. oleracea
AAATTACTAAAACTGTTAAAAGTCTCACATTCAAATTTTGCGATTCAGGGTTTAGAATTTTTGTTATGACAAAATACAAATGATTACAAAATCATATAAATAAAAGTCTAATTTAATTAATCATTAAGATTTAAAATATATATGTATATATATC
>NW_013633248.1:228-404 GCF_000695525.1 Brassica oleracea var. oleracea
TGATAAAATTTTTGAACTAACATTGATAAATTTTTTTAAATTATAAATTACTAAAATTATTAATCCCACAATGAAAATTTTGTTATCAGTAATTTAAAGTTTTTGCTACTAAAGATACACATGATAAATAAAACATATGAGTAGAAAACATCATTTAATAGACATTAATATTAAAA
>NW_013633249.1:0-404 GCF_000695525.1 Brassica oleracea var. oleracea
TTATGTCTCTTCTAGGACATTTATTTGGTGCTAAGCTGGTTAGTCATATTTCGGATCAGTGTCTGGCATTTCGATTAGCTTATCAATTAGCTAGCTTTATATAATCTTTCTTTGGACGTCTTAAATTATAATCTCTAGTCTGGGGATCTTTGCCAAGACAATGATGGTTAAAACCATTCGTACTTTTAACATTCTTTATCCAGCTTATAATCTTTCTCCTTTAATATTCGGATTTGTTTCATGCAATCCGACATGCAATCCGTACCTGGCCACTATTTTGATCACCCATGTTTTGGCTCACGGTCCTTTAAATTCGTGGAGAAGATCTTATTCTTATATATTCCCAATCCTCTTCTAAGGTTCCATCTTTAGACGGCACATGTATGTATGTGGTGGTTTATTCA
>NW_013633250.1:0-404 GCF_000695525.1 Brassica oleracea var. oleracea
AGCTCATTTGAACTAGCCAATTAGCTTCTCCACATGCGCGGAGTATCAAGCATCTTAGACCGAGATGCTCTTTGCCTTTCCAGCTGTTCCAGCCTGTCAAGGCGCGCTCTACCTTATCCCTCAACGGTCTGATCCATCCAGGTAAGTTCCTTCCCTTCCCATAAGTTACCCAAGTAACTTCTTTACTCTTGTCAAGGTTTTACCCATCTCTTTGTGTACGGATGGTACGGTCATGTACGGACAGTACGGACCTTGCCCAAACCTTCCCAAGCTTCAACTCATCTCCTTAGTCTCAACTCCTCACTTGCTCCACATATACTCAACTCATCTCAATACTCCCCCTCAAGCTTAGCTTTATGAAAGCCTAAGCTTGGACAGCCATGAGATCTTCCTCATTAAAAACC
>NW_013633251.1:0-404 GCF_000695525.1 Brassica oleracea var. oleracea
TTAATTACACTACGAAAACAAATTATAAGAACATTCGCGCGGATCTAGCTCTAGTTTAGGTTTTATAGCAGTAGTACAGATGGAGATGACATTTTTTCTCATCATCATAAATAGTAATAGTATACGCTAACTTGATTTCTTTGGTTTCCTTATGATTTCTGTCCAATCACAAATTTTTTATTAAATTTTAATGATTAACATGTTTGACCGTAAAATTATTACAAATAAATTTTATCAGAATAAAATATATAGAATTTAAAGAACTTTGAACCACTGGCTCGCTGGATCACACGAAGCATCCTTAGTCAAACACTTGGCCTCGCAAATTCGCAACGGAGCCGCAAGGGCATTGCGACAAAAATAATTTTCCTCGCAAAACGCTCGCAAATTTGCATCAAAATAGT
>NW_013633252.1:0-404 GCF_000695525.1 Brassica oleracea var. oleracea
TTACGCAAATTTGATGCGTAACCGTCTGGAAATTCCACATCGTTTGATATCCAATCAAAGTACGCATCTTTTCCCTCTGCATCAAGTCGGTATATGGGAAAAGGAGTCCTACCATTCTCATCAACATGAAGTTCTGAACGAGCACATATATCGACTAAATCCAGTCTTGACTTCAAATTATCCTTTGTTTTACCTTGAACATTAAGGATCGTGTTCATGAGATTGTCAAAAAAGTTCTTCTCAATATGCATGACATCTAAATTATGCTTTAGCAGATGATCCTCCCACTATGGCAGATCCCAGAAAATACTTTTTTGTGCCGGTTATGTAGGTCTCCAACAGCATCTACCGGAAAATGTTCATGTCCACCGACGTCTGGCGTCCTTTCTGCACCAAAATCTCTT
>NW_013633253.1:0-404 GCF_000695525.1 Brassica oleracea var. oleracea
GAAAGAAATAGAACGGCGATCCAGGTAAGGGATCGGTCGATCCGGTACACGCAGATCGGTCGATCCGTGAATAGGATCGGTCGATCCGGTACACGCAAATCGGTTGATCCGTGAATAAGATCGGTCGATCCATAATTATGGGATCGGTCGATCCAAGGTAAGCCATGTCCGGTTTGATTTCACTCAAATTAAACCGGAAAACACCCATACAAACACCCACATCTCAAAAAAAAAAAAATTTGGAGTTTAATTGAAAAACGAAAATGGGAATGGAGTGTGATATGTTATCTTGAGTTTTGAGAAGAGATGTGTCCTAAATTTTTACATGTTTAGGGGATTGATCAGAATTGATTTTACAAGAGTGTTTTTCTATTTGTCTCTTACTTGGGTTTTGATGAATCAAT
>NW_013633254.1:0-403 GCF_000695525.1 Brassica oleracea var. oleracea
AAAAAAAAAACTAACCTTATGATAAAAGGCCAATATAATCAACTCTCAGCCCGGCCACATGGTCTTAAAAAATAACGAATAGACATGCTCCATGATGTGGCTCATACGTCAAAAATGAAAAATTTGTGGCCTTCATCATGTGGGTTCATTTTTAGATAAATTATAGTGACAAATTACTTTCTTAAAGAAAACTGAAGTTTCTGTTTAGACCATCTCCGATGATTTATTCTATTTTAGAATAGTTTTCACTCTAAAAAAAAATAGTTTTCACTCTAAAATCAACTCTAAAATAGAGTAGAATTTCTCTCCAATGATTTACTCTATATTTGGCTTTAAAAAAGAATATTATTAAATATATTCTTTATTTTATTTTATGACTAATACATTTTACTTACAAAATTTA
>NW_013633255.1:0-403 GCF_000695525.1 Brassica oleracea var. oleracea
ACAAATGGATTGATACTTGGTGTGAGTAAATATGTTGTTTGTTAAATAATTTGTTATCTGATACATGATTTAGTATATGGTATATGTTTTGTTAGGTGACACGTAATTTGATATCAATGAATGAGTAAAGGAGAATATTCAAAAATTTGAAAAATTGTGGTAATGTTAGAGATAAAAAAAAATGGAGGAAATAGAATTGAGAAAGAGTAAACAGAATGTTAGATTCTAAGAGAAAATAGATTGTATCAATGTGTATTACTATTTTAACATACTACATGTTTTGATGTATTGTTGTATCAAGTATTATCTAAGAGAGCATATACTAGATAATATATCAATTAAAAAATCATCTACCAAATAATGTACCAGTTAACAAAACATATAACAGCTAACAAATTATGTA
>NW_013633256.1:0-403 GCF_000695525.1 Brassica oleracea var. oleracea
GGTTTTCCAGCAAGGGCAGAGTTAAGTCAGTTTACGAGCGGGAGCTACTGGCAATAGTGTTTGCAGTCACCAAGTGGAGACACTACTTAACGGGTCGACTTTTCACAATTAGAACTGATCAGAAGAGTTTAAGGCACTTGTTGGAGCAGAGGGCAGTCTCGGTGGAGCAGCAAAAGTGGGCTTCTAAGCTATTGGGGCTTAATTTCATCATTAAGTACCGTCCAGGGAAGGAGAACAGAGTGGCAGACGCCTTGTCTCGACTTATGGATAAGAAGGAGGAGTCTCAGGAATTGCGAGAGTTTCAGTTAACAGCTCCACTCTCTATTGACATGGATGAACTGGCCTTTCAAGTAGAGAAGGATGATACACTTCAGATGATAATAAGAGGCATTCAGCAGGGGAA
>NW_013633257.1:0-403 GCF_000695525.1 Brassica oleracea var. oleracea
ACGTCGTCTATCGATTTCAATGTCTTCTCGTAGTAGAGATACGACTCGTACACCTTTGGCGTCCGTACGTAAAAATCCAACTAAAACATTTTACAAAACTATTATTGATAACAAAAATATGAAATATCATATGGTTTTAAGTTTGATTTCCACTTGCTTGTTTAGCATTGAATCAATTTTTGTAAATCAACGTTAAATGTGAAACTATTAGTATATCGTTTGATTCACAATTATATAGCTAGTCAATATTATTAAATTTTCAGAAGCAATAATATTTGTCAACGTTGAACATTATATAAAACGCATTAATCATTAATTAATTAACTTATACCTCACTCATGTATTCGACAAGCTGGTTTACCGCTTGAACGTAATCATTCCGGCGACTCTCCGGCAAGATGTT
>NW_013633258.1:0-403 GCF_000695525.1 Brassica oleracea var. oleracea
GGTGGCAACAAGTTACCAATTATAAACACAGATATGAAAAAAATTAAAATAATTTTTAAAAGACAAAAACAGTGTCAAGACGATGACCAAGCCTCTCAAAATATTCTGCGAACTAGCTCTATATGACAGAGAGGAAGAATCGCCACAAAAGAAGAAAGCTTAAGCAGCAAGATATTGATTTCTCCCTAATTTTTTTTTAATATTCCTCTTCACACGTCTTCTCACCCTTCTTCTTATATAAAAAGGAAGCTCTTATTAGACTTTTGATTTCATTAGTGGCAAGTTTCGGCACCGATAAAGTCAAGAGCTTTTGCTTTCCAGGTTCGCTGTCACGCATTTCACATTACTCTTCCTCTTCTTCTGCTCCTCTTGATTGTTTTGATATTCGATCGAAAGATTCTTT
>NW_013633259.1:0-403 GCF_000695525.1 Brassica oleracea var. oleracea
TCTACGGAAGCTGAGTACCGTGCTCTTGCTCAGACTGCTTGCGAATTGACTTGGCTGAGCTACATCCTTCGTGAACTCCACATCTATCAACCTGAACCAGCTCGTCTCCGGTGTGATAATCTTTCAGCGGTTCACTTAGCGGAAAATCCTGGTTTCCATGGTCGTACAAAACATATGGAGCTTGACTATCATTACATCAGGGAGAGAGTTGCACTTGGTTTGGCTGAAGTGTATCATATCCCGGCTGATGATCAGCTCGCTGATATATTCACCAAATCTCTACCGAGACTGGCGTTCACCAGACTGAGGAACAAACTTGGCGTTGGTACTCTACAACTTCCAAGTTTGCGGGGTAGTGTAAGTAATATGAAGAAAACAGAGGATGAAGAAGAGATGAAGAGTG
>NW_013633260.1:0-403 GCF_000695525.1 Brassica oleracea var. oleracea
CCTCCTTGCAGATCTGCCACAGGAGAGTAACGGACCACATTCGAAAACTTTTCTTCCAGATCACGCGAACCAGAAATAGCTACTTGAGAATAGGACATTGCAGGAGATTTGGGGAGGCCTGGATCACCAGGCGGTGGCGAGGACCCCATTCCTCCGGTTACCGGAGCCGTGGGACGTACGGTAGGGAGGGACGGCTGGCTTCTCGCTAGGGCTTCTCGCTCTCTAACTAATACACAGAACCTGTTTATCTTTATTATCAACAAGTTAAGTTAGATTTCGTCTTTATTACCAGCAATATTTGTTTTTACTGGCATCTTAGCTCATCTCTATTAATAGGTACTAGATCTTGACCCGCACAACCGTGCGTGTTTTTTTATTTATATACTAAAATGTTTTAGTTTAT
>NW_013633261.1:0-403 GCF_000695525.1 Brassica oleracea var. oleracea
TTACACAACTTACATGTTTGTTCCACATGCATACCATGAGCTGTAAGGCGTTCTGCAACAGCTAGAGCCCCAGACACCGCCCGCCACCAAAACATACGAATCTTTGGTATCGTCGGTAGCTTCCAAATAAGCTTCTTTATTTCAATTACCGCCTGATCTTCTACCCTGTGATCGTCTCCACGGTTTGACGTTACGCTTGTAAGGAGCCAGCACCCACTTTTAACTGTGTAGTCACCTGACTTGTTGAAAGCCCATATCTCTCTGTCTTTCACTCTGCCAACACCAATCTGTTTGATTCAATCCACCTCATTTGGTGGGAAGAGCTGCTGCAGTAATTCCATTTTCCATTTCCCATCTTCACCTATGAGCTCAGAAACTCTCAGGTTGACATCAAAACATGGTT
>NW_013633262.1:0-403 GCF_000695525.1 Brassica oleracea var. oleracea
AAGGTTCTGCCTTTCCAATGGAAACTTTACAAAGAAAACAAAATTTACCTCACTGATTTATTATTCCTTAACAAGGTTGAAAGTATCAGTACTTGGATTACTATAGAAAAACTTCAACAGTCTTGGGAGAAATAAAATATATCATCGGTGGTTTGGTTTCCGGCGAAAGCTTCTTGAGGATCCGCCGCACTACAAAGCTTGTGTTTCCTGTGACGGCAGCGTAAAGAAATCTTCATTTGGTTGATGATGATTTCTAAGATTCCACTTCGAAATAGAGATTTTGTCTTCAACAAAATATATTTTTGAGAAAGTGTGAGAGATGAAAGAGAAATAGAATTACAGAATTTTCAAATTTCAAATTAGATGCAGAGAAATTGAGAGAGAAACTGTTTACGCTCTGACA